>NW_022630104.1:325000-347500 GCF_010909765.2 Amblyraja radiata
CAGTAACTCGGATAGGATTTGAACATAACCTGTAGGAATTCTTTCTGCGGCATTTCTCATTTGCCCTCCTGTCCGCTGTTATTCACGTTTGGTTATTTATTATATAAAGACTTGAGACAAAACTAATTTCCGTAGGTTAGTTCTGATGTATCTACCCGAGCGTGGGAATATTTCAACATGGATACAATTCAAGCCAATCGGAAGTTTGCTTGCAGACAGGAAGTGACACACATGGCGTCCTGGTGCCAACGCAACAACCTGCAGCACAATGCTCTTAAGACAGTGGAATTGATTGTAGACTTTGGTAGAGCTCCCCCTTCCCTCACCTCACTCACAATCAACAACGCCACCGTCACATATTTGGAGTCTTTTAGATTATGTTAGAGCAGATATCGGCAACCTGCGGCCCCCAGAATCAGATCAGTGGGCTTCCTGGGAACCATCATCTCCAAGGATCTTAAATGGGGGGCTACCATCGACTCCACAGTCAAAAAGGCACAACAGATGGTGTACTACCTGCGGCAGCTGAGGAAGCACAATCTGCCAAAGGCAATGATGGTCCAATTCTATACGGCCATCGTAGAGTATGTCCTCACCGTCTCCATCATGGTCTGGTTTGGCTCACCCACCAAGTACGAAATCCGGAGGCTGCAACGAATCGTCCGATCAGCTGAGAAGGTTATTGGCTGCAACCTTCCCTCCATTGATGAACTGCAAGGGCCAGGAAGCGAGCGGGTATGATCATCTCTGACCCTTCTCACCCTGGCTACAAGCTAATTGAATCACTTCCCTCTGGAAGGCGACCACGGACTGTCAAAGCTGTCACAGCCAGATATAAAATCAACATTTTTCCACGAGTGGTAGCTCTACTCAAAAAACAAAAATCTGTCGCCTCCTTTTGCTCTGGTCCGGAGAGGGCGTCCGCCGTCACGACCGCACCCGCCCTCAACGCTGCCAGCAGCGACCCTGAACACAAGAGACGCGTACACGAGATCTGACAACCTCACTCGTGAGCCTAACCGCCTCCATTACTCCGGTTCTGGAGGCGGGGAGGTCGTCATGTGATGGGCTAAGCCATTTTGATATCGAACCGTCGTGGTTCGGGATCGAGCTCTTCCGTGGACTGGGCGTGATCTGGGCCAACTAATTACTGGGCCATCGTGCGGTTGGTGCACAAAGGATTAAGTGGTTGAAGTTCGCGAGCGACGGGGCTGCATCGTATAATTATTAAACGGAGTGTTTACACAAGTGTGGACCTCCGCAACACACTCTATAGAAGAAGAAAGCGATAGTACTTAAAACTCAACTGTAATTCCAAACTCACTTTCCACTTTCACCACTTACGAATCATAACATATCTTCTTAACAAGAGCTGAGTATCGGAGCAAAGTATTCCTTCTGCAGTTGTACAGGCCCCAACTGAGCCCACACCTGGAGTATTGCGTGCAGTTTTCGTCTCCTAATTTGAGGAAGGATATTCTTGCTATTGAGGAAGTGCATTGTATTTTCACGAGGTTAATTCCCGCGATGGCATATGCTGAGAGAATGGAGCGGCTGGGCTTTTGTACTCTGGAATTTAGAAGCACGAGAGGAAAAGTCACTGAAACATAAAACATTATCTAGGGTTTGGACACGCTGGAGGCAGTAAACAAGTTCCTGATGTTGGGGGAGTCCAGCACCAGGGGCAGCAGTTTAAGAATAAGGGATAAGGCATTTAGAACGGAGATGATGAAACACGTTTTCACCCAGAGAGTTGTGTCTGTGGAATTCTCTGCCTCAGAGGGCGGTGGAGGCCGGTACTCTGGATACTTCCAAGAGAGAGCTTGATAGGGCTCTTAAAGCTGGCGGCGTCAGGGGATATGGGGAGAAGGCAAGAACGGGGTCGGGGGTATTTATTGTGGATAATCAGCCATGATCACATTGAATGGCGGTGCTGGCTCGAAGCGCCGAATACTCTACTCTTGTATCTATTTTCTATTGTCTATTGAATTGTGGTTTGGAATTTCGCTTCAAGTCCCGAGTTCCAACATACGCACGGCGTCAGGAAGTGCAACCACGGCCCCTGATGGCACCTGTTGGAAAACAAGAATCCAAGTTGTTGAGGAACCGGCTGGATTGATTGGTTTTGTTATTCCAATTATGTCCACTGGAGGGCTCGCTGTCCCACTTCCGTCCATTGCCTCTGAATCTGGTTAATGTGAGACATGATTAGCTCACCGTGTGACTGGCCGATGTTCAGGATCCATCAACTCAAGATGAATGTCCGTATGAATGATAGAAACTGACAGACGTGTGAGTGGAAGAATCTCAACATTTACCGCCTCACCGCCTGTAGGATGGCGACATCACTGGACGGAGCAGCAGTTGCATCAGGCCAAGAAATAGTCTGGAGAAATCAGTTCAGGCCTTGAGATTTATTCACAATAAATTCCACCCCAATTATTTTATCCATCTATCTATTAATCTATCTATCTATCTATCTATCTATCTATCTATCTATCTATCTATCTATCTATCTATCTATCTATCTATCTATCTATCTATCTATCTATCTATCTATCTATCTATCTATCTATCTATCTATCTATCTATCTATCTATCTATCTATCTATCTATCTATCTATCTATCTATCTATCTATCTATCTATCTATCTATCTATCTATCTATCTATCTATCTATCTACCTACCTATCTACCTATCTACCTATCCCACCTACGTACCTATCGTATCTATCTATGTATCTATCCATCTATTCATTTATCTATCTATCTAAAACTCTCATCTTGTTCTCTTCCGGTTGCTGTTTCTTTTACATTTCCTTGTTTTGCCATTCACCTGTGCTGCAAGCGCACCAGGTTTTGTTTCGATCGGTGGAATATAACAAAAGTTATGAAGGTTTATGTTCTTCTCTCGAGTCATTCTCTCCTGACGTCCTTTCTGGCTCCCGCTGTCATTTACCGGCGGCGAGGTGAAGATAGCCGAAGGATCGGAGTGAGCAGAGTGTGGAGACTTGGTGGGGCGATTACCACCACGGCGAGCCGCTGAGCCCGAACCGCTGAGCCCGAGAACCGCTTAGCCCGAGAAACGTTGAGCCCGAGAACCGCTGAGCCCGAGAACCGCTAAGCCCGAGAACCGTTGAGCCCGAGAACCGCTGAGCCTGAGAGGTGGATAAAATCATAAGAGGAATATGATTATAGTATAGAAGTTGGGATGTAATGTTAAAATTGTACAAGGCATTGGTGAGGCCAATTCTGGAGTATGGTGTACAATTTTGGTCGCCTAATTATAGGAAGGATGTCAACAAAATAGAGAGAGTACAGAGGAGATTTACTAGAATGTTGCCTGGGTTTCAGCAACTAAGTTACAGAGAAAGGTTGAACAAGTTAGGGCTTTATTCTTTGGAGCGCAGAAGGTTAAGGGGGGACTTGATAGAGGTTTTTAAAATGATGAGAGGGATAGACAGAGTTGACGTGGAAAAGCTTTTCCCACTGAGAGTAGGGAAGATTCAAACAAGGGGACATGACTTGAGAATTAAGGGACTGAAGTTTAGGGGTAACATGAGGGGGAACTTCTTTACTCAGAGAGTGGTAGCTGTGTGGAATGAGCTTCCAGTGAAGGTGGTGGAGGCAGGTTCGTTTTTATCATTTAAAAATAAATTGGATAGTTATATGGATGGGAAAGGAATGGAGGGTTATGGTCTGAGCGCAGGTATATGGGACTAGGGGAGACTATGTGTTCGGCACGGACTAGAGGGGTCGAGATGGCCTGTTTCCGTGCTGTAATTGTTATATGGTTATATGGTTATTATATGGAATAGGTCGTATAGGTGCACAGAGTCTCTTGCGCAGAGTAGGTGAATCGCGGACCAGAGACATCGGTTTAAGATGAATAGAAAACGATTTAATAGTAATCTGAGGGGCAACTTTTGCCAGAGGAGGTAGTTGAGACTGGGACAATACCACAGCTAAAGAAACAGTTGGACAGGTACATGATACGGACAGGTTTGGAGGAATATGGTCTAAACGCGGGCAGATGGGACTAGTGCAGCCGAGACATGGGCCGGTGTGGGCAATTTACGACGAAGGGCCTGTTTCCGGTCTCTGACTATGACTTTGGACCCCACTCGCCTAAGCCGGTAAAATGGCCCCTACAATGCTTGTTTCATTTGCCAGATTTGCAAGTACATTCGTCGCAATGCTTCTTCGCCAGTTGCCTTTCTGAATGAATTTGTTTACCGAGTTGCTGCGGTAGCGGCCTCTACAATGGCCTCTGACAAGGAATCGTGTCCGCTTGGAGGGGCTGCGGTGTCTAGTGGAGTGGCACGCGTGTGTTCCTGAGGACCAGACGGCATATGTGTAGAGGAGCAGGCATGAGAGGCAGATGGAAGAGAGCCAACCGTGTCTGGCCGAGCGACTGGCGTGTCTGGCGGAAGGCCAGGCGTGTGTGGAGGAGAGGCTGGTGTGTCTGGCGAAAGTCTGACGTGTCTGACGGAGAGGGAGACTGACGGAGAGGGAGACTGGATGACAGGCGTGGACATGTCTGCCGGGGGGGAGCTATGCGGTGGGGTCGTGTCTGGCGGTGGGCATTGGGAAAAAAACTTCTACGGCATGAACAGCGTTGCTCCTGCCCCCTACAATATGTCATTAGAAACAGGAATAGTCCCCGAGGATTGGCGTACTGCGCATGTTGTTCCATTGTTTAAAAAGGGTTCTAAGAGTAAACCTAGCAATTATAGACCTGTTAGTTTGACTTCAGTGGTGGGCAAATTAATGGAAAAGATACTTAAAGATAATATATATAAGCATCTGGATAAACAGGGTCTGATTAGGAACAGTCAACACGGATTTGTGCCTGGAAGGTCATGTTTGACTAATCTTCTTGAATTTTTTGAAGAGGTTACTAGGGAAATTGACGAGGGTAAAGCAGTGGATGTTGTCTATATGGACTTTAGTAAGGCCTTTGTCAAGGTTCCTCATGGAAGGTTGGTTAAGAAGGTTAAACTGTTGGGTATACATGCAGGAATAGCAAGATGGATTCAGCAGTGGCTGAATGGGAGAAGCCAGAGGGTAATGGTGGATGGCTGTTTGTCGGGTTGGAGGCAGGTGACTAGTGGGGTGCCTCAGGGATCTGTGTTGGGTCCTTTGTTGTTTGTCATATACATCAATGATCTGGATGAAGGGGTGGTAAATTGGATTAGTAAGTATGCAGATGATGCCAAGATAGGGGGTATTGTGGATAATGAAGAGGATTTCCAAAGTCTACAGAGTGATTTAGGCCATTTGGAAAAATGGGCTGAAAGATGGCAGATGGAGTTTAATGCTGATAAATGTGAGGTGTTACACCTTGGCAGGACAAATCAAAATAGGACGTACATGATAAATGGTAGGGAATTGAAGAATACAGTTGAACAGAGGGATCTGGGAATAACCGTGCATAGTTCCTTGAAGGTGGAATCTCATATAGATAGGGTGGTAAAGAAAGCTTTTGGTATGCTAGCCTTTATAAATCAGAGCATTGAGTATAGAAGCTGGGATGTAATGTTAAAATTGTACAAGGCATTGGTGAGACCAAATCTGGAGTATGGTGTACAATTTTGGTCGCCCAATTATAGGAAGGATGTCAACAAAATAGAGAGAGTACAGAGGAGATTTACTAGAATGTTGCCTGGGTTTCAACAACTAAGTTACAGAGATAGGTTGAATAAGTTAGGTCTTTATTCTCTGGAGCGCAGAAGGTTAAGGGGGGACTTGATAGAGGTCTTTGAAATGATGAGAGGGATAGACAGAGTTGATGTGATCAAGCTTTTCCCTTTGAGAATAGGGAAGATTCAAACAAGAGGACATGACTTCAGAATTAAGGGACAGAAGTTTAGGGGTAACATGAGGGGGAACTTCTTTACTCAGAGAGTGGTAGCGGTGTGGAATGAGCTTCCAGTGGAACTGGTGGCGGCAGGTTCGTTGGTATCATTTAAGAATAAATTGGATAGGCATATGGATGAGAAGGGAATGGAGGGTTATTGTATGAGTGCAGGCAGGTGGGACTAAGGGGGAAAAAATTGTTCGGCGCGGACTTGTAGTGCCGAGATGGCCTGTTTCCGTGCTGTAATTGTTATATGGTTATATGGTTAATATCCCAGCCTGAAGGTTCCCCTGCGATCCGCCAATACATTCGTGGACACCACTCCCCCCCCCCCCCCCCCCTCCAACTACAACGGTTCCGGGTCAGTTGCAGTTGGGGATGCAGATGTGTGTTTATTATTATTGCATATACCGCGCTAATCGAAAAGGTTAGTTTTTTTCATGTTCTGAAATAAAACAGATACACATAACGTAAATACAATCGTATCAATAGACAATAGGTGCAGGAGTAGGCCATTCGGTCCTTCGAGCCAGCACCGCCATTTAATGTGATCATGGCTGATCATCCACAATGAACATCCCCGTTCCTGCCTTCTCCCCATACCCCCCGACTCAGCTATTTTAAGAGCCCAATCTAGCTCTCTCTTGAAAGCATCCAGCGAACTTGCCTCCACCGCCCTCTGAGGAACAGAATTCCACAGACTCACCACTCTCTGTGAGAAAAAGTGTCACCTCGTCTCCTTTCTAAATGGCTTACTCCTTATTTTTACACTGTGGACCTGGTTCAGGACTCCCCCAAAATCGGGAACAGGTTTCCTGCCTCTAGCGCGTCCAAGCCCTTAACAATCTTATATCTTTCAATGAGATCCCCTCTCACCCTTCTAAACTCCAGAGTGTACAAGCCCAGCTGCTCCATTCTATCAGCATATGACAGTCCCGCCATCCCGGGAATTAACCTTGTAAACCTACGCTGCACCTCCTCAATTGCAAGAATGTCCTTCCTCAAACTAGGGGACCAAAACTGCACACCATACTCCTGGTGTGGTCTCACTAGGACTCTATATAACTGCAGAAATACCTATTTGCTCCTATATTCGATTCCTCTTGTTATAAAGGCCAACATTCCATTCGCTTTCTTCACTGCCTGAATGTACTTACATACTTACGTTCGTAGACTGATGTACAAGGACCCCCCCCCCCCCCCAGATCCCCTTGTACTTCCCGTTTTCCCAACATGACGCCATTTAGATAGTAATCTGCCTTCCTGTTTTTGCTGCCAAAGTGGATAACCTCACATTTATCCATATAACCATGTAACAATTACAGCACGGAAACAGGCCATCTCGGCCTTTCTAGTCCGTACAGAACACTTACTCTCACCCAGTCCCATCTACCTGCACTCAGACCATAACCATCCATTCCTTTCCCGTCCATATACGTATCAAATATATTTTTAAATTATAAAATCGAACCTGCCTCCACCACGTCCAATGGAAGCTCATTCCACACAGCTACCACTCTCTGAGTAAAGAAGTTCCCCCTCATTTTACCCCTAAACTTCTGTCCCTTAATTGTCAAATCATGTCCTCTTGTTTGAATCTTCCCTAATCTCAATGGAAAAAACTTATCCACGTCAACTCTGTCTACCCCTCGCATAATTTTAAAGACCTCTATCAAGTACCCCCTTAAACTTCTGCGCTCCAAAGAATAAAGACCTAACTTGTTTAACCTTTCGCTGTAACTTAGGTTCTGAAACCCAGGAAACATTCCAGTAAATCTCCTCTGTACTCTCTCTATTTTGTTGACATCTTTCCTATAATTTGGCGACCAAAATTGTACACTATACTCCAGAATTGGCCTCACCAATGCCTTGTACAATTTTAACATTACATCCCAACCTATCTACTCAATGCTCTGATTTGTAAAGGCCAGCACACCAAAAGCTTTCTTTACCACCCTATCTGCACGAGATTCCACCTTCAGGGAACTATGCACAGTTATTCCTAGAGTCCTCTGTTCAACTGCATTCCTCAATTCGCTACCACTTACCATGTACGTCCTATTTTGATTTGTCCTGCCAAGATGTAGCACCTCACACTTATCAGCATGAAACTCCATCTGCCATCTTTCAGCCTACTCTTCCAAATGGCCTAAATCTCTCTGTAGACTTTCAAAAATCTACTTCATTATCCACAACACCACCTACTGCATTAGTAAGTACCATCTGCATACTTACTAATCCAATTTACCACACCATCATCCAGATCATTGATGTATATGACAAACAACAATGGACCCAACACAGGTTCCCGAGGCACCCCACTAGTCACCGGCCTCGAACCTGACAAACAGCCATCTCCCATTCAGCTACTGTTGAATCCATCTTGCTACTCCACCATTAATACCAAACAATTGAACCTTCTTAACCAACCTTCCATCTGGAACCTTGTCAAAGGCTTTACTGAAGTCCATATAGACCACATCCACCGCTTTACCCTCATCAATTCCCCTAGTAACCTCTTCAAAAAATTCAAGAAGATTAGTCAAACAAGACGTTCCAAGCACAGGTCCATGTTGACTGTTCCTAATCAGACCCTGTTTATCCAGATGATTATATATATTATCTCTAAGTATCCTTTCGATTAATTTGCCCGCCACTGAAGTCAAACTAACAGGTCTATAATTGCTAGGCTTACTCTTAGAACCCTTTTTAAACAATGGAACAACATGCGCAGTACGCCAATCCTCCGACACCATTCCCGTTTCTAATGACATTTGAAATATTTCTGACATAGCCCCTACAATAAGTTCCCTCAATGTCCTAGGGAATATCCTGTCAGGACCTGGAGACTTATCCATTTTTATATTTTTCAAAAGTGTCAGTACTTTGTAGCGGCACCATACGTGGTGAATAAATGTGAGACGTCAAGCCGGTTCAAAGAGTCGTTTATTCAGTGGTGATACGTTAGGTTGGTGCGCTAACTATAATACAATGTTGATGTAGCTGAGCGAGGTTGTTATCTCGGGCTCAGCTACCTGTCGACTCCTCAAGGTCTCGAGGTGAGAGACCTTAAGTACCAGGACACTCCCTCTAGCCCATGACGTCACGTGCCCGTCCTCATATCTCCTGACGAGGGATCGAACATGAGTGGCCCGTGTTTAGGCTGACGCCACAACTTCCTCTTCTTTGAATCTCATAGTTTCCATAGCTACTCTACTTATGTCCCTTACCTCACATAATTCAATATCCTTCTCCTTGGTGAATACCGAAGAAAATAAAGCGTTCAATATCTCCCCCATCGCTTTTGGCTCTGCAGATTGATGTCCACCCTGACTCTCTAATGGACCAATTCTATACCGCGTTATCCTTTTGCTATTAATATAGCTGTAGAAACTCTTTGGATTTACTTTCACCCTACTTGCCAAAGCAACCTCATATCTTCTTTTAGCTTTTCTAATTTCTTTCTTAAGATTCGTTTTACATTCTTTATACTCCTCAAGTACCTCATTTACTCCATGCTGCCTATAATTATTGTAGATCTCTCTCTTTTTCCGAACAGTGTCCAATTTCCCTTGAAAACCATGCCTCTTTCCAATTATTACTTTCCTTTCAACTGAACAGGGACATAAAGATTCTGAACTCTTAAAATGTCACCTTTAAATGTCCTCCATTTCTCTTCTACATCCTTCTCATAAAACGAAATGTCCCAATTCACTCCTTTTATATCCTTTCGCATCTCCTCAAAGTTAGCCTTTCTCCAATTAAAAATCTCAAACCTTGGTCCAGTTCAGACCTTCTCCATAATTATATTGAAACTAATGGTATTGTGATCACTGGACCCGAAGTGCTCCCCAACACATACCTCCATCACCTGACCTGTCTCATTTCCTAACAGGAGGTCCAGCACTGCCCCTTCTCAAGTAGGGACCTCTAGGTATTGCTGCAAAAAAACTATCCTGCATACATTTTACAAATTCCAGACCATCCAACCCTTTTACAGAATGTGGTTCACAGTCTATGTGTGGAACATTGAAATCTCCAACAATCTTGTGCTTACTACTAATATCTGCTATCTCCTTACAAATGTGCTCTTCTAATTCTACTATTTCTACAAATATACTAAAACTTCTAAGCCCTCTCTAAATACTTTGCATCCTGCAGCAGAGAACATATCAAAACGCTGTAAGTAAGGCAGCATTTGTGGTGCATGTATCCTAATGGGTCCTGTCACCAGACCTCTTCGTGGTCTCGACGCAAAACGCCGTTAGTCTGTGCCCTGCACAGATGTTTCCCGCCCCGCTGATATCATATAACCATATAACCATATAACAATTACAGCACGGAAACAGGCCATCTCGACCCCTCTAGTCCGTGCCGAACACATAATCTCCCCTAGTCCCATATACCTGCGCTCAGACCATAACCCTCCATTCCTTTCCCATCCATATAACTATCCAATTTATTTTTAAATGATAAAAACGAACCTGCCTCCACCACCTTCACTGGAAGCTCATTCCACACAGCTACCACTCTCTGAGTAAAGAAGTTCCCCCTCATGTTACCCCTAAACTTCAGTCCCTTAATTCTCAAGTCATGTCCCCTTGTTTGAATCTTCCCTACTCTCAGTGGGAAAAGCTTTTCCACGTCAACTCTGTCTATCCCTCTCATCATTTTAAAAACCTCTATCAAGTCCCCCCTTAACCTTCTGCGCTCCAAAGAATAAAGCCCTAACTTGTTCAACCTTTCTCTGTAACTTAGTTGCTGAAACACAGGCAACATTCTTGTAAATCTCCTCTGTACTCTCTCTATTTTGTTGACATCCTTCCTATAATTAGGCGACCAAAATTGTACACCATACTCCAGAATTGGCCTCACCAATGCCTTGTACTATTTTAACATTACATCCCAACTTCTATACTCAATGCTCTGATTTATAAAGGCCAGCACACCAAAAGCGTTCTTTACCACCCTATCTACATGAGATTCCACTTTCAGGGAACTGTGCACAGTTATTCCCAGATCCCTCTGTTCACCTACATTCTTCAATTCCCTACCATTTACCATGTACGTCCTATTTTGATTTGTCCTGCCAAGATGTAGCACCTCACACTTATCAGCATTAAACTCCATCTGCCATCTCTCAGCCCACTCTTCCAACTGGCATAAATCTCTCTGTAAACTCTGAAACTCTACTTCATTACCCGCAACCCCACCTATCTTAGTATCATCTGCATACTTACTAATCCAATTTTCCACACCATCGTCCAGATCATTGATGTACATGACAAACAACAGTGGACCCAACACAGATCCCTGTGGCACCCCACTCGTCACTGGCCTCCAACCTGACAAACAACCATCCACCATTACTCTCTGGCATCTCCCATTCAGCCACTGTTGAATCCATCTTGCTACTCCACCATTAATACCCAACCATTGAACCTTCTTAACCAACCTTCCATGAGGAACCTTGTCAAAGGCCTTACTGAAGTCCATATACACAACATCCACTGCTTTACCCTCATCAATTTCCCGAGTAACATCTTCAAAAAATTCAAGAAAATTAGTTAAACATGACCTTCCAGGCACAAATCCATGTTGACTGTTCCTAATCAGACCCTGTTTATCCAGGTGCTTATATATATTATCTCTAAGTATTCTTTCCATTAATTTGCCCACCACTGACGTCAAACTAACAGGTCTATAATTGCTAGGTTTACTCTTAGACCCCTTTTTAAACAATGGAACAACATGCGCAGTACGCCAATCCTCCGGCACTATTCCCGTTTCTAATGACATTTGAACGACATATCCTCCATCAATTTATGTTTTCCTCGCATTGTTTAGTCCGATTCTGATCATCTGCTGCAAAACTAACGTGGTCAGATATGGTGAGAAATGCATCCGTGTAAATGAGTCGTACGACTGAAAAAGGGGGCAGTTGTCGGACATCTGACACGGCGCAATAGTAGAAGAAATGAAGAACAAGACAGAAAACGACCTTTGGAGATGAGTCCATGTGTTTCAATCAAGCTTTGATTACACAGTCATAGAGTCATACAGCGCGGCAACGGGCCCTAATGTCCAACTTACCCATACCGGCCAACGTGTCCCAGCTACATTAGTACCGCCTGCCCGCGTTTGTTCCCTGTCCCTCCAAACCTGTCCTATCCATTTACCTGTCCAACTGCTTCTTCAACGGGCGAAAGTCTGTGCTAAATGTTGGTATAGAACCACCTCCTGTCGCTCTCTGTTCGAGGAGACAAGCCCAAAAAAGTATGTCATTTCCCGGTGTGAATTTTCAAACGAAATTTCTATTCATTTTGATTCGTCCCCGAACTTCTAGTTGTCGACCGGGTGTGTTGCCTGCGGGCCAATCATACTCATCAGATCAGAATGCCACTCACTAAGGTGTAGAACACCATCCGTTTTTAGATTGGATAGCTACTCCTCATTTAAATGTTAATATCAAAACATTCGTCTGGATGGCGTGCTACAAATTTGCTCTTTATTCCTCACTGGATGAATTCATGGAGTTACGATGGAGCGATTGGAGGATCCGCCACCTCACAGCCTCCAGTCCCATCCCCCTTTGAACCATGTTCTACGGTCATGTTATCCCATTAACGGCAAGGATGTTCCCATCTTCTCAGGTTTAGTCCCACATTTTGCAGATATGCGGTATTGAAACCGTTACCATATTTGAAATACGATTCGACGGGTGCATTGGTAGGAAAGGTGAAACTGCATGTAGGAGAATCGCGGGCAAATTTGACTAGCGTTGACTGGGCATCTGGGTTAGCCGGGACGAGTTGAGCCATAGGGCCAGATTCACTGCTGCATGACTATGACTGGGACTGCGAATAGTCAGTTAGATGCTCAGTGACCTGTACTAGTTGTATAAGTGTGTGGTGAGAACAAATGTGCAGTTTAATTTGAATATTCAGAGAACAAAGTGGGATGAATGAAAATGGTTGGATTGTCGGCGTGGGTGAGTGGCTCAAATATCCTGTTTGCGTGTTGTATGAAATTCAGATTGTAAATGGGCACGAATTGCTCTCAGTGGGAATTTAACCGCGTTTATCAGCTCGCCTCTGAATTTACTCTGAGTCACCACGTAAATACACGTGTTAGTGCAGGTACTGAGAAGCTGTAAGAACCCCGACGTGACCTGCGTGATATAGTAATAACCGGTAGGGGAGCTGTCATATCCGGTCTTCGCAATACTGGTAAAGATGTAAAAGACAGCTTGCGATGCCCACAGGAGTATGAAAGTGCCCGTGATACTAAAGAGTAAAACAATGGATGTCCTGCGGTTCTCCATCTCCGGGTCCTTCTCTCCGTTGCTGCGGCCCCGGAGCCCCCTGCGGACTCTGCTGGCCGCTACAATCCGCCTGACCGTCAGCACATTGAGCAGAAGAATCAGAAAGAACGGGATATAAGGGGTTAGAACGCGATGTGTGACATTATAGGCGATCCATGCAGACGACGTATATAAAGTGGATTTAGTGATGCACTCCCAGGCAAGATTATCAAATTCGTAGCCAGGCTCTATTAGAAAACACCAGGATATATTCTCCAAACAGCCCAACACACTCACTGCCCCGATTATCACAGCCGCCGTTCTCTCAGTGCAATATCTTGTTTTCAACTTCTCACAACAAATAGCCACAAACCGATCAACGGTGAAGGCCATCGTCAGCCAGACAGACACCGCGGTGGATGCAAAGACCATGAATTTGAGAGACGTGCACACGGGAGTAATGTTCAAAAAAGATTTCGGGAAGTGAAATATAATTGTCTGACGTAGAAACGGATCGGTGATGCCGACCAGGAGATCAGACGCTGCCATAGCCACCAGGTAGAGAGTGATGCATTTGGAGAGACCGCATTTACCTCGACAGAGAATCACAATCGCCAACAAGTTTACTATGAAGGAGAGAAGATATATTACTGACATAAGGCCCGCATAAAATGTTCTGAGCAACATTGTCTGATTGGAAGGTTTTCAAACTTGGATGCGTTCATGAAATGACCTTTAGCCCCGACAGAGTTCAGAGACTAGTCTTTGGACCACGGTGTCCTCGCACCTCATCAAACACCAATGTATATTACGTTCACAGCTTTTAATTCTCCCCACATTCTTATCAACTGTCCCCCAGATTGTAGCATCCATCTACACGGTCACATATACAGAAGTTACAGAAATCATTAATAGGCAGGCTATTTGCATGTGGGGGGAACCAAGAGCACAGCCAGTAGCGCGGCGTCGGAGGACGAACGATGAAACATTGCACAAATAGCACGGGAGATACAGATTGAACCCGTGTCTCTGGAACTGTGAAACACCGGCAGTACTGACTGTGGCACGGTGGCGAAGTTGTACAGATACATCTGCGGATATAAATTCGAATTTACAGATCGTCCGAAGGAGAGGATATCAAGATACATAACTTTAACTGACATAATATCACGTGACAGCATCTGTTTACATATGAATTAAAGCATATTAAAGTCGTGACACTTTCATAGAATCAGAAACCAGCTCGTGACATTCACTTGCTTTATCTCTTGAGCAGTAGCATTACACGTCTAAAGCTGGACTATCATTCACGCAGCGACGAGTGCAGAAAATGTATCGATTATATATTCAGTCTGTCCGAGTGGGAAGATATGTAATTTCACTAACTGGTTTCAGACTATCCACGGAAGGAGCCCAAGGTTTTATTCTCTCAGCTCCTGGTCAACATATATCCAATCTCAGGGTCCCCTATTTTGAAGAAGGACATTCTTGCTATTGAAGGAGTGCGGCGTATTTTTACAAGGTTAGTTCCTACGGTGGTGGGACTGTCATCTGCTGAGAGAATGGAGCGCTGATCTTGTATACTATGGAGTTTAGAAGGATGAGTGGTTATCTTAGAAAAACATGTAACATTATTAAGAGTTTGGACACGCTGGAGGCAGAAAAGATGATTCCGATGTTGGGGGAGTCCAGGCGCAGGGGCCACAGTTTAAGAATAATAGGTAAGCCATTTAGAACGGAGACGAGGATACACTTTTCCATCCAGAGAGTTGTGAGTCTGTGGAATTCTCTACCTCAGAGGGCGGTGGAGGTCGGTTCTCTGGATACTTTCAAGAGAAAGCTAGATAGGACTTAAAGATCGTGGAGTGAGGGGATATGGGGAGAAGGCAGGAACGGGGTACTGATTGGGGATGATTAGCCATGATCACATTGAATGGCGGTGGTGGCTCGAAGGGCCGAATGGCCTACTCCTGCACCTACTATCTATTGTCTATTGTGGTTATCTGATACCTGCTCTCTGGTCAGGGCTCTGACCGGCGCAATCAGTACAAAGAGTCATCCGGACCAGGATCAACAACGGGCATGAGGTGCATATTGCGGCAGCTACAGTAAGGAAAAGTGAATTGAATTAAAGAAGTGAATTATTGCAACAGAAAATATATGTTTAACGTCGGCAGCGCTGGGGTAGAAGGAATGTCTCACAGTTAATGCGCCTACATGATAATCAAAGACAAACCGAATTACCGAAAACAGCGACAGTCGCTATTGCAGGGTAATATATATCTTCAATTCGATAGATCAATGGATAACCCATAGCTGGAAGACACAATTGACTCCTGTGGCTCCGTCAGTCCGTCAGCGCTGTAGCTCTGTGGCGATGCCTTCTGGTGGGCACCGGGATATATAGAGCGATAGGTCTCCAGCGACGTGACCTCATACCTGCTGATTGTCATTAATGACTCTCACGGAACAAACACCTTGAATCGCAGCCATTGAAACCACCATGGGAGATTACAAGCGATTAATTGAAGGATCGACTAAAAAACACACAAAACGAGTCGCTGAAGAAGGACTCTGAAAAACGGAACCGATCCGAAACGTCACCTGTACAGGTTCACAAAAAAAACGTTACACGATCCCTTGAGATACTCCTGCAGTTTACTTCGATGAAAATAAGAAAGAATGATGTGTTATTTCATTTAATTTTGGTGTGATTTCGATGCATTTCTCCAGGGCTTCAGACTGAATTATAAATGTATCGAAACTACCAACACTGAATCTTCCGGTACATGCAAACCAATTTCCCACTGCAACTTTCCATATTTTATTGCGAATATAAAGCATTATTTATTTATGGCGAAGTTGCAATAGGATCAATAGGCAATAGACAATAGTTGCAGGAGTAGGCCATTTGGCCCTTCGAGCCAGCACCGCCATTCAATGTGATCATGGCTGATCATCCCCAATCAGTACCCCGTTCCTGCCTTCTCCCCATGTCCCCTGACTCCGCTATCTTTAAGAGCCCCATCTAGCTCTCTCTTGAAAGTATCCAGAGAACCGGCCTCCACCGCCCTCAGACGCAAAGAATTCCACAGACTCGCAACTCTCAATGTGAAAAAGTGTTCCATCGTCTCCGTTCAAAATGGCTTACTCCTTATTCTTAATCTGTGCTTACCCCATGGTTCTGGACTCCCCGCTCACAGAAAGTATTAGTCTCAGTACCTCTTAAATGTGGTGACAGTCACGGCGACCACCATCCTCTCAGGAATTGCACTGGCCCCATAGCAGAAGCATCCACGTCGCGGGGCTGGAAACTGGATGTATCCCGAGCTAATTCTGCTACAACCATCATCATCGTTCGACTCCACAGTCAAAAAGGTACAAAAGATGATGTACTTCCCACGGCACCTGAGGAAGCACAGTCTGCCACAGGCAATGATGGTCCATTTCTACACGGCCACAGTCTGTTCTCACCTTCTCCATCATGGTCTGGTTTGGCTCAGCCACCAAGCACGACACGTGGAGGCTGCAGCGAATCGTCCGATCAGCAGAGAAGCATATTGGCTGCAACCTTCCCTCCATTGATTATCTGTACACTGCAAAGGCCAGCAAGCGAGCGGGCAAGATCATATCTGACCCCTCGCAAACAGGCCTCAAACACTTTGCATCACTTCCCTCTGGAAGGCGACCCCGGATTGTCAAAGCAGCCACAGCCAGACATAAAAACTGTTTTTATCCATGACTAGTTGCTCTATCCAACAGCCAACAATCTATAGCCTCCCTTTGATCTGGTATTTTGTTAGTTCACATGCTTGATCAATGGTGTTTTATCATTAATGTTTTATTGTTATTAATGTTTAGTGTTTTCTGCGTCATTCGTAACTGTCACTGTATGTCATGATGTTACTAGTGTTACTAGATGTCTTCCAGTTCCTCGTGCTGGCGAGAGCAGGAACAGGGAGATACGGGACCTGAATGTGTATCTTAGGAACTGGTGCACGGGGCAGCGATTTAGATTCTTGGATCAATGGGGTCTTTTTTGGAGTAAGGGGGAACTGCACAAAAGGGACGGATTGCATCTTAAAAGGTGGGGGACCAGCATTCTGGCAGGCATGTTTGCCACTGCTACACAGGTGGTTTTAAACTGAATAAGGGGGGTGGGGTGTCAAATGGAATAGACGAGGATGGAGTTCAAGGGAAAGGGTTTCTTAAATGTGTGAGCGAAGAGACAGAGGGGTGTAAAATGAGGGGAGAAGCAATAGGTAGCAATGTGAAATGTAAAAGTGGCAGGCAGACAAATCCAGCGCAAAAATCAAAAATGGCAATTTTTCAACATAATTGTATAAGGGGTAAGAGTGTTGCAAAAACAAGCCTGAAGGCTTTGTGTCTCAATGCAAGGAGCATTCGTAATAAGGTGGATGAGTAGAATGTGCAGATAGCTATTAATGACTATGATATAGTAGGGATCACGGAGACATGGCTCCAGTGTGACCAAGGCTGGGAGCCGAACATCCAGGGATATTCAATATTCAGGAGGGATAGACAGAAAGGAAAAGGAGGTGGAGTAGCGTTGCTGGTCAGAGAGGAGATTAACGCAATAGAAAGGAAGGACAGTAGCTTGGAGGATGTGGAATCGATATGGGTAGAGCTGCGAAACACTAAGGGGCAGAAAACGCTAGTGGGAGTTGTGTACCGGACACCTAACAGTAGTAGTGAAGTTGGGGATGGCATCAAACAGGAAATTAGAAATGCGTGCAGCAAAGATAAAACAGTTATAATAGGTGACTTCAATCTACATATAGATTGGGTGAATCAAATTGGCAGTGGTGCTGAGGAAGAGGTTTTCTCGGAATGTATGCGGGATAGTTTTCTAAACCAACATGTAGTGGAACCAACGAGAGAACAGGATATTCTAGACTGGGTATTGAGTAATGAGGAAGGGTTAGTTAGCAGTCTTGTTATGCATTGCCCCTTGGGCAAGAGTGACCATAATATGGTTGAGTTCTTCATTGGGATGGAGGGTGACATAGTTAATTCCGAAACAAGGGTTCTGAACTTAAAGAACGGTAACTGTTAGGTAAGGGATAATTAGCATATGTAATTAGTGCCTTGTCATGTCTTGTGCAAGTACGCATGTGCATAGAGAGACTCATGGTGGCGTCCTGCAGTAAAGAAGCTTGTAAGATTACTACCGTGTCCCAGCCTTATTGAAGTCTGTTCCAAGCATCCAAATACACAACAATTGGCGACGAGGATAAAAGAACGAAGATCAGAACAAGGCCAGCAAGAAGAATCGAAAACAATTCGGAAACAAAGTGGAACTGCACCAAGCCAAATGGTTTTGAATTAGCGCCAAAAAGAAAAAAAGGTAGGAACGGGAAGCAATATCCCAGGGAAGAGCTAGGGAAAAAAGCAGGGGCAGAAAGGGTCACCGCGCACGGTGTCAGCTTACCTTGAATGTATCCAGGGTTGTGCAGCCCACAGCCAAGCCCAAGCAGCAGCCACAGACGTCGGGTGGGGGCCTAGTACCGTGAAGGCCACGGACAGGTCCAGAAAAGCCACTGACAAAAGCTGAGTCTTCAGCCCAGCCGGGAACAGTCAGCCCGGTGGGGGGAGAAAGCAGAGAAAGCACGGTCGGGAGCAGAGTCAGCACGACCGTGAGCAGAAAAGCGGGCAGGCCCGCGAGAGAAGCGTAGAGAAGCCGAGAGCCGTGAAAGCCCGGTCGCAAGGGACGGCCGAGATCGGGGAAAGCCCGGACGTGTAGGGAAATCCGGCTCGAGCGAAGGGTGGGTCCGCGCTAGAGAAACAGGACACATCACTCAAGCACTTCAGCCCGGTCGGGAGCAGAGTCAACCCGGTCGGAGGAGTGAAGAAGAGAAAGCCCGGTCGCGGGAGACGGCCGAGAGTGGAGAAAGCTGAGAAAGCAGAGAGGCACAGTCCCGACGCTTGGAACAGCGGGGACCAGCAGCAGAAAGGTAACAGCAACGGCTGAGCCAGCAGCAGCATCGGAGGTCCAGAGAATCAGAGACAGAGTTTAAAAGTAACAGTGAAGCCCGGAGGGGAGCTAGCTAAAGCAGCAGTGGAGGTCGAGGATGCACCATAGTCCACAGGCCACAAGCTGGAACAGTGAAATCCTTCACGATAAAATCCCTCCGTGAATGTAATGCATTGTCACAGTAAAAGCAGGACTGTTGGATGTGTAATGAATTGGACTGGTATGAATAGTAAATTTATGTGCATAGGAAGAATATGTTTAAAATGTTCTAGTTGCTATTAACAGGAAATGTGGGTTAATAGTATAAATATATTATTATTATTAGATTAAGTAATAGACAGTGAGCTGGATAATCTCTTAGAATGTAAAAGGATTAAGTCTAGGGCAGAAGTCAGTGTTTTGGCTGTACAGGAGATATGTGTTTTCTTATCTTGATGTAATCAGTGTTTTGTCTGCACAGGAGCACCAGAATAGGGCACCTGGATAGCAACAGTGGCTATTCAATGGATAGGAAAGTTGTCCCAGTTAGATTCTGGGAGTAATTTTGAGAAATGGACTGAAGTCTTGGAGGCTTCGATCATTTACAGTGATATCACTGCAGAGGAGAAGAAGAGAGATTGGTTCATAGTAGGCTTAGGAAGAGAGGGTTACGTACTTACGTTACTGCTACCATTAAAGCCCACAGAGAAAACGTACGAGGAGTGTAAGGAGGTATTAATGGCTCATTTCTCGCCAAACCCTCCAATGGCATTTAAAGAGGACAGAGAGTCCCTCAAAGGACAAAGGTCGTGCAATGGGACCAAGGTCAAGTGCAAAATGACAGAAGTCAGGTGCAAAAGGACAGAAGTCAAGTGCAAAAGGACAGAAGTCAAGTGCAAAAAGACAAAGGTCAAGTGCAAAAGGATCGAGGTCAAGTGCAAAAGGACAAAGGTCAAGTGCAAAAGGACAAAGGTCAAGTGCAAAAGGACAAAGGTCAAGTGCAAAAGGACAAAGATCATGTACAAAGGGACAAAGGTCGTTCAAAAGGACAGAAGTCAAGTGCAAAAGGATAAAGGTCGTGTGCAAAAGGACAAAGGTCAAGTACAAAAGGACAAGGGTCAAGTGCAAAAGGTCAAGGTCATGTGCAAAAGGACCAAGGTCAAGTGCAAAGGGACACAAGTCAAGTGCCAAGTGACGAAGCTCAAGTGCAGAGGAAAAAGGCCAAAGGGAAAAGGCAAAGGATAAGAAGTCAAAGGAAAAGGGTAATTGCCATCCAAAGAGCAACCCTAGTTATTCAAGTTGCATTCAGGGGTATGAAGGTACGGAGAGAGATCCGGAACAAACAGAAGGCAGCAACGATAATACAAGCAGCATTTGGAATGCACAGAGTATACCGTCAATACAAGGCAATGAGATTAACAGCTATAATAGTGCAAATCCATTATAGGGCACACCTTCAATTGGTAAGTGATCGGAAAACTTACATGAAGGTCCGCAGAAGCGTTGTTCTGCTTCAGGCAGCCTACTGTGCAATGCTTGTTCGAAAGCAATTGCGGGGCATGCACAAATCTGCCAAGATCATACAGACTTATTATCAGATGCATAAACAGAGTCAGTATTTTAAGAAACTACGAAGGTCTGCCATTGCTATACAGGAACGATACAGAGCATGCCAGATAAGAGATGTCCGAGTGAGACAGTATAATAGTTTGTGAAAAGCAGTAGTTTGTATTCAGGCATTATACCGCGGGATCAAAGCCAGAGTACTGGTTGAGAAAAATCAAGGTAGCACGCCGTAGTAAGACATTCATAAGAATGTGCATTACGAGAAAGCATTTCTTGATGCAAAATGTGGCTGTAGTCACTCTGCAAGCACTGGTTACCAATTACGGGTATGCTACAAACCTGTGCGTCAAGCAGTCATTTCGATCCAGAGATGGTACAAAGCATGCAAAATAGGGCATTCCCAGTTTGTACAATATCAGTCAATGATGAATGCAACTATTACCAATCAGGCTGCCTACAAGAGTATGATGGTTAGGCAGTGGGTTAAGCAAAAGAGAGCTACTGTAGTGCAGTCAGTATCGGAAAGACTTAAAAAGACAATATAGATCTTACTTGATGAAAAACCAGAGATGTGACTTAAGTGGACAAATAGATAAACAACAGAAAAGGCTTACACAATACAAAAGGCTCAAACGATATAGGAAAGCCAGTGTTGTATTGCAAAGAGAATATAGATCTTACTTGTTGAAGATCCAAAGTTGTGACTTAAGTGGACAAGTAGATGAACAACAGAAAAGGCTTAAACTATGCAAAAGGCTTAAACGATATAGGAAAGCCAGTGCTGTATTCCAAAGACAATATTCCTACTTCTTGATAAAGAACCAGAAATGTGATTTAAGAAGACGTGTAGATGAACAACAGAAAAGGCTTGAACGATGCAAGGAAAGGTTGAATAAATGTGTGACAATGAGTAAAAAGCGGCTAATAGAAAAGTCTAGAGGCTGGTCGGACAAGACAAAAGTAGGCAGGACCGATTGCAATTAGGCCACTTCAGTATAGTCCAGCATGGAGCCTCCTTCACTGAGCAATGGACAAAGGGTTTTGCATTGCAGAATCTCATGAAACACCAAGAGCAGATAAATAAGCAGAGAAGGGAAATTGAACAGCAGATGAAGCTGCTAGAAAACGAAAACATGCAGCCATGGGTCAGATCCCACCTACAAAGAGGAAAACAAAACAAATACATGAACCAGAAAATTATAACTCATAAAGCAAGGGGTAATGTATTTGGTTTAAGTATAATACCATTGTGCAACAATGATGGGTAGGAAAAGAGCATATGCCGTACAGGTGAAATGGACTTAAAAGGGGAGGAGTGCGGTGTATGTAAGAGAAATGGTATTACCTGCCTCCAAGTTAAAGGGGGAGGAGTGTTATGTATGTAATAGAAATGGTCTTACCTACCTCTAAGTTAAAGGGAGAGGAGTGTTAGGTATGGGATAATCAGCATATGTAATTAGTGTCTTGTCATGTCTTGTGCAAGTACGCATGTGCATAGAGAGACTCAAGGTGGCGTCCTGCAGTAAAGAAGCTTGTAAGATTACTCTCGTGTCCGAGCCTTATAGAACTCTGTTCCAAGCTTCCAAATACACAACAGTAACTTTGAGGGTATGAGTCGTGAATTACCTAAGAAAGACTGGCAATTGATTCTTAAATGGCTGACGGTGGATATGCAATGGAAGCCATTTAAAGACTGCATGGATGAACTACTACAAATGTTCATCCCAGTGTGGCAAAAGAATAAATCAGGGAAGGTAGTGCATCCGTGGATAACAAGGGAAATCAGGGATAGTATCA
>NW_022630104.1:352500-410000 GCF_010909765.2 Amblyraja radiata
TTCCTAAGCAGCCTAACGTGTGGCGTGGCTTTAATGGCCGCGGGACAATTCGCCATCGCCCGCCGGGGGCTTTGACTTTGACTCTGACATCGGGGGGGAGAGTGCAGTGGAGAGATAAGTTTTTTTGGCCTTCCATCACAGCAATGTGATGGATGTTTATGTAAATTATGTTGTGTCTTGGGTCTATTTGTTTGTAATGTATGGCTGCAGAAACGGCATTTCGTTTGGACCTCAAGGGGTCCAAATGACAATAAATTGAATTGTAATTGTATTATAATTGTAATTGGCCCCTCATCAAAGGCTTTCTGAAAATCTAAGTAAACAGCATCTACTGGTTCTCCTTTGACTGCCCTGCTATTTATTTCTTGAAAGAATTCCAGCAAATTTATCAAGTAATACCTCCACTTAACAAGGCCATGCTGACTTCGGCCTATTAATGCATCGACTTTTCAGCACTCCATAACCTTATCCTTTACAAATGGCTCTAAAATCTTACCAACCACCAACGTCAGATTAACCGGCATGGGACCAATCCAAGCAATAGTGATTCATGAAGTGTCACTTTCAATGCCTTCCTAATCTCAAACGCCACCTTTTTCTGAAGCCTAGTGTACAGTCCATCCGGCCCAGATCACCTATCCACCTTGACCCTTTCAGCCACTTCACAAACTTCCACCCTCTGACTCTCTTGAATTTCACGTACGTTGCTGGTGTCTTTGCTGTGAAGACTTTTGCAAATCTCTCAAGGAGTATGAAGGTGGATACATCTCCCGGGTCTGATCAGTTCTATCCGCGATCAGTGTGACAATAGACAATAGACAATAGATGCAGGAGTAGGCCATCTGCCCTTCGAGCCAGCACCGCCATTCAATGTGATCACAGATAATCATCCACATGCAGTACCCCGTTCCTGCCTTCTCCCCATATCCCCTGACTCCGCTATCTTCAAGAGCCCTGTATCGCTCTCTCTGAACCAGGGCCCACAGTTTAAGAATACGCGGTAACCCATTTAGAACGGAGGTAAGGAAACACCTTTTCACACAGAGAGTTGTGAGTCTGTGGAATTTTCTGCTTCAGAGGGTGGTGGAGGCCGGTTCTCGGGATACTTTCAGGAGAGAGTTAGAAGGGCTCTTAAGGATAGCGGAGTTGGGGGATATGGGTAGATGGCAGGCACGACGTACTGATTTTGGTTGATCAGCCATGACCACATTGAATGGCGATGCTGGCACGAAGGCCCGAATGGCCTACTACTGCACCAATTGTCTATTGTATATACTCCTTGCTTAATGCCAGCTTAATGATTGAGTTGCCGGGCTGTAGTTCTGTGAGCTGCAGCGCTCAGTATCTGCGTGCATTCCAATGTCCACATCCCTCAGAACAATGGACGGCCTCGCTTCTGGAGCCAAGACCAACCGGTTTGACAACCACGACCGTTATACACCACGCACAAAGTTGGTTTACAACTAACAGTTACATACTTAACCATTTCTGCTATTGGGAATGCAGTAGCTCGGATAGGATTTGAACTAAACCTTTAGGAATTCTTTCTACGGCATTTCTCATTTGTCCTCCTGTCCGCTGTTATTCACTTTTGGTTCATTATTATATAAAGACTTGTGACAAAACTAATTTCCGTAGGTTAGTTCTGATGTATCTACCCGAGCGAGGGAGTATTTCAACATGGATACAATTCATGCCAACCGGAAGTTTGCTTGCAGACAGGAAGTGACACACATGGCGTCCTGGTGCCAACGCAATAACCTGCAGCTCAATATTCTTAAGACAGTGGAATTGATTGTAGACGTTAGTAGAGTTCCCCCTCCCCTCACCCCACTCACAATCAACAACACCACCGTCACATCTGTGGAGTCTTTTAGATTATGTTAGAGCAGCGGTCGGCAACCTACGGCCACCAGAATCACATCTGTGGAGTTCCTGGGAACCATCATCTCCAAGGACCTTAAATGAGGGTCTACCATTGACTCTACAGTCAAAAGGGTACAACAACTGATGTACTTCCTGCGGGAACTGAGGAAGCACAATCTGCCAAATGCAAAGAAGGTCCAATTATATACGGCCATCGCAGAGTCTGTACTCACCGTCTCCATCATGGTCTGGTTTGGTTCACCCACCAATTACGAAAACCGGAGGCTGCAGCGAATCGTCCGATCAGCTGAGAAGTTTATTGGCTGCAACCTTCCCTCCATTGATGAACTGTACACTGCAAGGGCCAGGAAGCGAGCGGGTATGATCATCTCTGACCCTTCTCACCCCGGCCACAAACTCTTTGAATCACTTCCCTCTGGAAGGCCACCACGGACTGTCAAAGCTGCCACAGCCAGACATAAAATCAACATTTTTCCACGAGTGGTAGCTCTACTCAAATAATCTGTCGCCTCCTTTTGCTCTGGCAATGACCCGGAGAGGGTGTCCACCGTCACGACCGCACCCGCCCTCAACTCTGCCAGCAGCGACCCTGAACACAAGAGACGCGTAGACGAGATCTGGAAGCCTCACTCGTGAGCCTAACCGCCTCCATTACTCCGGTTCTGGAGGCGGGGAGGGCGTCATGTGGTGGGCTGAGCCATTTTGCTATCGAACCGTCGTGGTTCGGGCTCGAGCTCTTGCGTGGACTGGGCGTGATCTGGGCCAACTAATTACTGGGCCATCATGGGGTTGGCGTGCAAAGGATTTGGTGGTTGAAGTTCGCGAGCGAAGGGGCTGCATCGTATAATTATTAAACGGAGTGTTTACACAAGCCTGGACCTCCGCAACACATTCTATAGAAGAAGAAAGCGATAGTACTTAAAACACAACTGTAATTCCAAACGCACTTTCCACTTTCACCGCTTACAAATCATACATACCTTCCCAACAAGAGGATTCGCGTATAGGAGCAAAGAGGTCATTCTGCACTTGTATAGGCCCCTAGTGAGCCCACACCTGGAGTATTGCATGCAGTTTTCGGTGCCTAATTTGTGAAAGCATATACTTGCTATTGAGGAAGTGCATTGTATGTTCACGGGGTTAATTCCAGCGATGGCATATGTTGAGAGAATGGAGCGGCTGGGCTTTTGTACTCTAGAATTTAGAAGGATGAGGGGACATCTCACTGAAACATATAAGATTATTAAGGGTTTAGACACGCAGGAGGCAGTAAGCAAGTTTCCGAAGTTGGGGGAGTCCAGCACCAGGGGCCACAGTTTAAGAATAAGAGATAAGGCATTTAGAACGGAGATGATGAAACACGTTTTCACCCAGAGAGTTGTGTCTGTGGAATTCTCTGCCTCAGAGGGCGGTGGAGGCCGGTTCTCTGGATACTTCCAAGAGAGAGCTTGATATGGCTCTTAAAGATAGCGGAGTCAGGGGATATGGGGAGATGGCAAGAACGGGGGCGGGGGTACTGATTGCGGATAATCAGCCATGATCACATTGAATGGCGGTGCTGGCTCGAAGCGCCGAATACTCTACTGTTGTATCTATTGTCTATTGTCTATTGAATTGTGGTTTTGGAATTTCGCTTCAAGTCCCGAGTTCCAAAATACGCACGGCGTCAGGAAGTGGATCCACGGCCCCTGATGGCACCTGTTGAAAAACAAGAATCCAAGTTGGTGAGGAACCGGCTGGATTGATTGGTTTTGTTATTCCAATTATGTCCACTGGAGGGCTCGCTGTCCCACATCCGTCCATTGCCTCTGAATCTGGTTAATGTGAGACATGACAGCTCACCGTGTGATTGGCCGATGTTCAGGATCCATCAACTCAAGACGAATGTCCGTATGAATGATAGAAACTGACAGACGTGTGAGTGGAAGAATCTCAACATTTACCCCCTATCTATCTATCTATCTATCTGTCTATCTATCTAACTATCTATCTATCTATCTATCTATCTATCTATCTATCTATCTATCTATCTATCTATCTATCTATCTATCTATCTATCTATCTATCTATCTATCTATCTATCTATCTATCTATCTATCTATCTATCTATCTATCTATCTATCTATCTATCTATCTGTCTATCTATCTAACTATCTATCCATCTATATATATATAAATATATATATGTATATAAAACTCTCATCTTGTCCTCTTCCGGTTTGCGTTTCTTTTACATTTCCTTTTTTCGCCAACTTCTTCACCATTCACCTGTGCTGCAAGCGCACCAGGTTTTGTTCCGTCCGGTGGAATATAACAAAAGTTATGAAGGTTTATGTTCTTCTCTCCTGTCATTCTCTCCTGACGCCCTTTCTGGCTCCCGCTGACATTTACCGGTGAAGAAAGCCGAAGAGCAGAGTGTGGAGACTTGGTGGGGCGATTACCACAACGGCGAGCCGCTGAGCCCGAACCGCTGAGCCCGAGAACCGCTGAGCCCGAGAACCACTGAGCCCGAGAACCGCTGAGCCCGAGGACCGTTGAGCCCGACAACCGCTGAGCCTGAGAGGTGGATTAAATCATGAGGAACAGATCGTATAGATGCACAGAGTCTCTTGCGCAGAGTAGGTTAATCGCGGACCAGAGACATGGGTTTAAGATGAATAGAAACATATGTAATAGTACAATAGAGGCTAGGACAATACCACAGTTTAAGAAACAGTTGGACAGGTACATGGCACGGACAGGTTTGGAGGAATATGGTCTAAACGCGGGCATATGGGACTAGTGCAGCCGAGACATGGGCCGGTGTGGGCAATTTGCGCCGAAGGGCCTGTTTCCAGTCTCTGACTCTGACTTTCGACCCCACTCGCCTAAGCCGGTAAAATGCCCCCTACAATGCTTGTCCCATTTGCCAGTTTTCCAAGTACATTCGTATCAACCTTTCTTCGCCAGTTGCCTTTCTGAAATAATTTGTTTTCTGAGTTCCTGCGGTAGATGCCTGTACAATGGCCTCTGACCAGGAATCGTGTCCGCTTGGTGGGGCTGCGGTATCTAGTGGAGTGGCACGTGTGTGTGGCGGAGGAGCAGACAGCATCTGTGTAGAGGAGCAGGCATGAGAGGCAGATGGAAGAGAGCCAACCGTGTCTGGCCCAGCGACAGGCGTGTCTGGCGGAAGGCCAGGCGTGTGTGGAGGAGAGGCTGACGTGTCTGGCGAAAGTCTGACGTGTCTGACGGAGAGGGAGACTGACGGAGAGGGAAACTGGGTGACAGGCGTGGACATGTCTGCCGGAGGGGAGCTATGCGGAGGGACGTGTCTGGCGGTGGGTATTGGTAAAAAACTTCTACGGCATGAACAGCGTTGCTCCTGCCGCCTACAATATCCCAGCCTGAACGTTCCCCTGCGATCCGCCAATACCTTCGTGGACACCCCCCCCCCCCCCCCCCAACAAGAACAATCGTATCAATAGACAATAGGCAATACGTGCAGGAGTAGACCGTTCGGACCTTCGAGCCAGCACCGCCATTCAATGTGATCATTGCTTTTAAGCCCTTAACAATCTTGTATCTTTCAATGAGATACCCTCTCATCCTTCTAACCTCCAGAGTGTTCAAGCCCAACTGCTCCATTCTCTCAGCATATGACAGTCCCGCCATCCCGGGAATTAACCTTGTAAACCTACGCTGCACTCCCTCAATAGCAAGAATGTCCTTCCTCAAATTAGGGGACCGAAACTGCACACAATACTCCTGGTATGGTTTCACTAGGACTCTGTATAACTGCAGAAATACCTATTTGCTCCTATATTCGATTCCTCTTGTAATAAAGGCCAACGTTCCATTCTCTTTCTTCACTTCTTGCTGTACCTGCATGCTTACGTTCGTAGAATGATGTACAAGGACCCTCCAGATTCCCTTGTACTTCCCCTTTCCCCAACTTGACGCCATTTAGATAATAATCTGCCTTCCTGTGTTTGCTACCAATGTGGATAACCTTACATTTATCCATATAACCATGTAACAATTACAGCATGGAAACAGGCCATCTCGGTCCTTCCAGTCCGTGCAGAACACTTACTCTCACCTAGTCCCATCTACCTGCACTCAGACCATAACCCTCCATTCCTTTCCCGTCCATATACTTATCAAATTTATATTTAAATGATAAAATCGAGCCTGCCTCCACCACTTCCACTGGAAGCTCATTCTACACAGCTACCACTCTCTGAGTAAAGAAGTTCCCTCTCATTTTACCCCTAAACTTCTGTCCCTTAATTGTCAAATCATGTCCCCTTGTTTGGATCTTCCCTACACTCAATGGAAAAAAACGTATCCACGTCAACTCTGTCTATCCCTCTTATAATTTTAAAGTCCCCCCTTAACCGTCTGCGCTCCAAAGAATATAGACCTAACTTGTTTAACCTTTCTCTGTAACTTAGGTTCTGAAACCCAGGCAACATTCTAGTAAATATGTACTCTCTGTACTCTCTCTATTTTGTTGACATCATTCCTATAATTTTGCGACCAAAATTGTACACCATACTCCAGAATTGGCCTCACCAATGCCTTGTACAATTTTAACATTACATCCCAACTTCTATATTCAATGCTCTGATTTATAAAGGCCAGCACACCAAAATATTTATTTACCACCCTATCTACATGAGATTACACCTCCAGGGAACTATGCACAGTTATTCCTAGATCCCTGTTCAACTGCATTCCTCAATTCGCTACCATTTACCGTGTACGTCCTATTTTGATTTGTCCTGCAAAGATGTACCACCTCACACTTATCAACTTTGATCCCACTCTTCCAAATGGCCTAAATCTCTCTGAAGACTTTGAAAATCTACTTCATTATCCACAACACCACTTGTCTTAGTATAATCTGCATACTTACTAACCCAATTTATCACACCATCACCCAGATCATTGAAGTATATGACAAAAACAGTGGACCCAACACAGATTCCCGAGGTACCCCACTAGTCACCGGTTTCGAACCTGACAAACAGCCATCTCCCATTCAGCCACTGTTGAATCCATCTTGCTCCTCGACCATTAATACCAAACAATTGAACCTTCTTAACCAACCTTCCATGTGGAACCCTGTCAAAGGCTTTTACTGAAGTCTATATAGACAACATGCACCGCTTTACCCTCATCAATTTCCCTAGTAACCTCTTCAAAAAATTCAAGAAGATTAGTCAAACATGACCTTCCAAGCACAGGTCCATGTTGACTGTTCCTAATCAGACCCTGTTTATCCAGATGATTATATATATTACTAGACTAAGCGGGACTCGTTGGGTCCCAGCATCACACGGGAGGGCAGGACACCCAACACGATATTCCACCTCTCCACCACCAATGGGGGGGGGGGGGGGGTAACTTTCTGGTGCGTTAGTATGAGTGTTGTGGACCGAAGGTACAGATTTCCAGTGGGCTAGCATGGAATTTGTGGGCCGAATTAATTTTTGGGCTGGCAGCTCAGTCACCGAGGCCTGGCAGTACAATCCCTCGGACCTGGCAGGCTGGCAGCTGAGAAACTGCCAGGTATTCTGCCCAAAACAGGTGACAGTCTGTAAGAGAGAAGGGGGAGAGGGTCGATTGAATGGATTATTGGGCTGGCAGTTCAGTCACTTACGGCTGTTGGGCTGGCAGTTCACTAACTCATGGCTCGTGGGCTGGCAGTGCAGTCACTCACGCCTGGTACGCTGGCAGTTCACTCAGTCACCCCACCTACCTTCACCCCCCCCACTCTGCACCTTGCCATTCCCCTCCCAACCACACATTCAGTGCCACTTCCCACAACCTCCCCCCAGGCACTCTTAGTGGCTCACCCACAGAGCAGCCTTTCCTGCCTATTAGGTTCTTATTGTGATGAAGTACACACAGGCATCAAAAGTGCAAAAAAGATTTATTAAAATTTAAGATGTGAATGATTTAAAATCATTGGTCAAGGTTCCATCCTTCAGGAAAACGTTGTCATTTTCCATCATCTTTCAACCAAAGGGCTTAGTGTTGCTGAAGATATCTTGAAGAATTCTGTCCATCATCTGAAAGCTTTCTCCCATAATCATTGCACATTCATCCTAAACAATGACTTTCACTTGCCTCATGAAATGTGGCGTCTTAGAGTTCTTCTCGATGTTGCAGAATGTATCCTCGGCCACTTGGATAGGTATCTTGAATCGAGAATGTGTAGTTCTTCCACCGGCATTAATGAAGCTGCTATGTCGAAAAAGCAGCAGAAATACAATTTCAGTTGTTAATGAACACTGAAGAATTTGTGCAAAACATTTTTTTGAGGCGGGGTCTGTCACGGTGGGGTGGGGGGTGGAAAATGTCGTGCAGCCAAGGGAGGGGACAGCTACAGGCGGGGGCGCTCGTGAGCTGATGAGAAGGTGGGGTGTCCTCATGTGGGCGGCTTCAGTAGGGGGTGCATCCTATAGCCAAGTGGAGGGCAACGTCTTGAGGTGGAGATGCCAGTGGGGGGGGGGGGGTGGTGAGTGACCTCTGGACACTCACTGCCTTGCGATTAACTCATGGCCTTTGGATTGACTGACTCTCACAGCTTGTGGACTCACTGATGCCCGACTTTTGGAGTCACGTCTGACTTTTTTAAACTGAAAACTGCAACATCAACATTGAGGAATAGCTTCTTCCTGACAGCCATCACACTATTAAACATAACAAATAAGCTCTAAACTACGAAAGACTATATTATTTGCACTATTTTTTGATCACACACAAACTCCACCTTACACAAACTTACACACACAGACTCATTTACACACACATTCAGACTCAGTTGCACACACATTCTCTCACATACACACACACATACTGATTCACACGCACATACACATTCACACGCAGTCATACACACACACACGCACATTCTCATACACATATTCACACACACACACATTCACACACACAGAGACTCATTCACGCACACACAAACTCAATGACACACACATTCACACACAGACTCATTCACACACATGGACTCATTCACACACACACACACTGATTCACACACACACAGACTGATTCACACACACACAAACTCATTAACACACATACACACAGACTCGTTCACAAACACACAGATTCATACACAGACACACACACACACACTCATTCACACACACACACAGACTCATTCACACACACACACAGACTCATACTTACACACTTTCTCAGATACACACAGACTCATTCGCACACACAGACTGATTCACTCACACATACACACACACACACACACACACACACAGACACATTCACACACAGAGTCATACACACACATATATTCACACACACACACACACACATGCTCATACACATATTCACACACACACATTCACACACACGGCTTGCGGACTGACTGATGCCCGACTTCTGGAGCCACGTCCGACTTTTGTAAACTGACAACTGTAACATCTACATTGAGGAACAGCTTCATCCTGATTGCCATCAGGCTATGAAACATAACAAATAAGCTCTGAACTACAAAAGACTATATTTGTACTATGTGTCATCTGTTGATCACACACACCCTCCACCCCACACACACACACAAACACAGACTCTCACGCACACAGAATCATTCACACACACAGACTCATTCATACACACACACACACACACACACACACACACACATACTCATTCACACACACATAGACTCGTTTACACACAGACATACTCAGTTACACACACACATTCACACACACTCATTTGCACACACATTCTGACACACACAGACACATTCATATACTCATTCACACAGACTCATTCTCACACAAACATATATTCACACACACACACACATTCACACACACACACACAGACACACACATATTCACACACACATACACATATTCACACACACACACATTCACACACACGCATTCACACACACATATATTCACACACACATACACACACACATATTCACACACATTTTCACACACACACATATTCACACACACGCACACATATATATATACACACACACACACATACACATATATCCACGCACACATTCACACACACACACACACAAACACACACACACACACACACACACATTCACACACATATATATATACACACACACACACATACACATATATCCACGCACACATTCACACACACACACACACAAACACACACACACACACACACACACACACACACACACACACACACACACACACACACACACACACACACACACACACACACACACACACACACAATCACGCACACACACATTCACACACACGCACCCAATACTACAATGCTATGTAACTTCAGAACGTGTTGAATACACAGTGTGTAAAACGAATCATTAAAGTCTGCTGTGGAGGCTGCTGCTGCAACAAAATGCTGCTTTTAAATAACATCTAACAAACACACTAACCATAGACAGAGCCGTAAAGTCATGAATTATTCAGCAGCGGCAGCATTTGCCGCCATCTTGACGTCGCCATCTCGCTGCTTGCCACGAACCGGAAATGACGTAATCGAAGCCATCTTGCCGCTAACCATAAATGACGACATCAAAGCCATCTTTCAACCGTCAAAATCACAGAATGAGCGCTAATTTTAAAATCAGTTCCGATCCAATAAAATGTTTATTCATGCTTTATCCATCTGAAAACGGTTGCAACCATTTTAAACCCCAAGAGAAACAAATCTGCAAATTTACAACCAATACATTTTTTTCTTTAAACAGATATTTTAAACCCAACAGAAACAAATCTCCAAACGTTTTACAACAAATACATTTTCTTTTCTGTAAACATTTTTTTTAACAGCCAACAGAAACTAATTTGCAAACTCTGTACAACCAAAACATTTTCTTTTCTGTAAACGTTTTTGTAACAACCTACAGATACAAATTTGCAAATAATTTACAACCAATACATTCAGTGTTATTCACAGCCCAGAGAGCCGTGAGCCTTTGTCTTGCTGGGTCTGACAGAGACTGAGTGAGGCACGACACTTCCGGGTTTTATAGTCCCTCCCACTGCCGCCAGCAGGGCGAAGCAGAGAGAAAGGATAATTTCGTAAAAACAGTAACATCTCTCTCATTTTTCATCGACGGGAAAAATCCTCCGCACCCGGAAGGCGGAGGGTGCCTCTGAGCGAGGTAGCCAAAATGACGGCCGTAGGTGGCGGCGTTCTTTCGCAGATCACAACACAGTGGGCCAAAAGTGGCCAAGATCAGTGTTTTAGTAATATAGATCTCTAAGTATAATTTCCATTAATTTTCCCACCACTGACGTCAAATTAACAGGACTACAATTGCTAGGCTTACTCTTGGAATACTTTTTTAAACAATGGAACAACATGCGCAGTACGCCAATCCTCCGGCACCATTCCCGTTTCTAATGACATTTGAAATATTTCTCTCATAGCTCCTGCTAATTCTACAATAACTTCCCTCAATGTCATAGAGAATATCGTGTCAGAACCTGGAGACTTATCCACTTCTATATTTTTCAAAAGTGTCAGTACTTCCTTTTCTTTTAATCTCATAGTTTCCATAGCTACTCTACTTATTTCCCTTACCTTACATAATTCAATATCCTTCTCCTTGGTGAATACCGAAGAAAATAGCTTGTTCAATTTCTCCCCCATTGCTTTTGGCTCTGCAGATAGCTGTCCACTCTGACTCTCTAATGGACCAATGTTATCCCTCGTTATCCTTTTGCTATTAATATAGCTGAAGAAACCCTTTGGACTTACTTTCACCTTACTTGCCAAAGCAACCTCATATCTTCTTTTAGCTTGTCTAATTTATTTTTTAATATTCTTTTTGCATTATTTATACTCTTCAAGCACCTCATTAACTCCATGTTACCTATAATTATTGTACATCTCTCTCTTTTTCCGAACCAAGTATCCAATTTTCCTTGAAAACCATGGCTCTTTCAATTATTACTCTTTCCTTTCAACCGAACAGGGACATAGAGATGCTGTACTCTTAAAATGTGACCTTTGTCCTCCATTCTTCCCATAAACCTAAATGTCCCAATTCACTCCTTTTAAATCCTTTCGCATCTCCTCAAAGTTAGCCTTTCACCAATTAAATATCTCAACCCTTGGTCAAGTTATGACCTTCTCCATAATTCTATTGAGACAAATGGTATTGTGATCACTGGACCTGAAGTGCTCCCCAACACATACGTCCGCCACCTGACCTGTCTCATTTCCTAACAGGTCCAGCACTGCCCCTTCTCTAGTAGGTACCTATATGCATTGCTGCAAAAAACTATCCTGCACACATTTTACAAACTCCAAACCATCCAGCACTTTTACAGAATGTGTTTCCCAGTTTATGTGTGGAAATTGAAATCTCCCACAAGCACTAACTTGTGCTTACTACAAATATGTGCGATCTCCTTACATATTTGCTCTTCCAATTCTACTATTTCTACAAATATACCAACACTTCAAAGTCATCTTTAAATACTTTGCATCCTGCAGCAGAGAACGTATCAGAACGCTGTAGGTAAGGCAGCATTTGTGGTGTGTGCATCTTAATGGGTCCTGTCACCAGACCTCTTCGTGGTCGCGACGAAAAACGCCGTTAGTCTGTGCCCTGCACGGATGTTTCCCGCCCCACAGATATCCTCCATCAATATATGTTTTCCTCGCATTGTTTAGTCCGATTCAGATCATCTGCTGCAATTCTAACGTGGTCAGATATGGTGAGAAATGCATCCGTGTAAATGAATCGTACGACTGAAAAGGGAGGCAGTTGTCGGACATCTGACACGGCGCAATAGCAGAAGAAATGAAGAACAAGACAGAACACGATCAGTGGAGATTTTTTCATGTTTTCCAATCAAACTTTGATGACAGTCATAGAGTCATACAGGGCGGCAACGGGCCTTAATGTCCAACTTGCCCATACCGGCCAACGTGTCCCATCTACATTAGTACCGCCTGCCCGCGTTTCTTCCATATCCCTCCAAACCTGTCCTGTCCATTTACCTGTCCAGCTCTTTCTTAAATGGCTATCCTAAATGTTGGGATAGACCCACCTCCTGACGCTCTCTGTTCGCGGAGACAAGCCCACAAAAGTATGTCATTTCCCGGTGTGAAGTTACAAATGAAGTTTCTATTCACTTTGATTCGTCCCCGATCTTTTGGTTGTCGACCGGGTGTGTTGCCTGCGGGCCAATGATACTCAGCAGATCAGAATGTCACTCACTACGGTGTAGAACACCATCCGTTTATAGATTGGATAGCTACTCCTCATTTAAATGTTAATGTCAAAACATTCGTCTGGATGGCGTGCTACAAATTTGCTCTTTATTCCTCACTGGATGAATTCATCGAGTTACGATGGAGCGATTCAAGGATCCGCCACCTCACAGCCTCCAGCCCCCTCCCCCTTTGAACCATGTTCTACGGTCATGTTATCCCATTAACGGCGAGGATGTTCCCACCTTCTCAGGTTAAGTCCCACATTTTGCAGATATGCGGTATTGAAACCGTCACCATATTTGAAATACGATTCGACGGGTGCATTGATCGGAAAGATGAAATTGCAAGTAGGAGAATCGCGGGCAAATGTGACTAGCGTTGACTGGGCATCTCGGTTAGCCGGGACGAGTCGAGCCATAGGTGCAGATTCACTGCTGCATGACTGTGACTGTGACTGCGAATAGTCAGTTAGATGATCAGTGACCTCTACTGGTTGTATACGTGTGTGGTGAGAACAAATGGGCAGTTTAATTTGAGTATGCAGAGAACATAGTGGGATGAATTAAAATTGTTGGATTGTCGGCGTGGGTGGGTAGCTCAAATATCCTGTTTGCGTGTTGCATGCAATTCAGATTGTAAATATGCACGCATTGCGCTCAGTGGGAATTTAACCGCGTTTATCAGCTCGCCTCTGAATTTACTCTGAGTCACCACGTAAATACACGTGTTAGTGCAGGTACTGAGAAGCTGTAAGAACCCCGACGTGACCTTCGTGATATAGTAATAACCGGTAGGGGAGCTGTCATATCCGGTCTTCGCAATACTAGTAAAGATGTTAAAGACAGCTTGTGTTGCCCACAGGAGTACGAAAGTGCCCGTGATACTAAAGAGTAAAACAATGGATTTCCTGCGGTTCTCCATCTCCGGGTCCTTGTCATTCTCTCCGTTGCTGCGGCGCCGGAGACCCCTGCGGACTCTGCTGGCCGCTACAATCCGCCTGACCGTCAGCACATTGAGCAGAAGAATCAGAAAGAACGGGATACAAGGGGTTAGAACGCGGTGTGTGACACGATATGCGACCCATGCAGATGACGTATAAAAGGTGGGTTTGATGTAGCAACCCCATGGAAGATTATCAAACATGTAGACAGGTTCTAACGTAAAATACCGGGGGATGTTCTCTAAACAGCCCAGCACGCTCACTGCCCCGATAACCAGAGCCGCCGTTCTCTCAGTGCAATATCTTGTGTTCAGCTTTTCACAACAAATAGCCACAAACCGATCGAAGGAGAAGGCCACCGTCAGCCAGACAGAGACCGCGGTGGATGCAAAGACCAGGACTTCGGTAGTCGCGCACACCGGAGTAATGTTCAGCAACGAATATGGGAAGTGAATTTGAATAGTCTTACGCAGAAATGGATCGGTGATGCCGACCAGGAGATCAGACGCTGCCATGGCCACCAGGTAGAGAGTGATGCATTTGGAGAGACCGCATTTACTTCGACAGAGAATCACAATCGCCAACAAGTTCACTGTGAAAGAGAGAATAGATATTACTGACACAAGACCCGCATAAAATGTTCTGAGGAACATTATCTGATTGGAAAGTTTTCAAATTTGGATGCGTTGATCAAATGAACTTTAGCCCCGACAGAGTTCAGAGACTACAGTCTTTGGACCACGGTGTCCACGCAACTCATCAAACACCAATGTATATTACGTTCACAGCTTTTAATTCTCCCCACATACTTATCAACTGTTCACCAGATTGTCGCATCCATCAACACAAAGTCCCATGTACAGTGGTTACACAAACCATTAATAGGCAGGTCAATTGCATGTGGCAGGAAACAAGAGCGCGGCCAGTAGCGCGGCGTCGGAGCACGAACGATGAAACATTGCTCTTATAGCACGGGAGGTACCGATTGAACCTGTGTCTCCGGAAGTGTGTGACACGGGCAGTACTGACTGTGGCACGGTGGCGAAGATGTACAGATACATCTGCGGATAGAAATTCGGATTTACAGGTCGTCCGAGGGAGAGGATAGCAAGATACATAACATTAGCTGACATAATGTTACGTGACAGCAATTGTTTACATGTGAATTAACGCATATAACGTCGTGACACTTTCATAGAATCAGAAACCAGCTCGTGACATTCACTTGCTTTATCTCTTGAGCTGCAGCATTACAGGTCTAAAGCGGGACTATGATTCACGCAGCGACGAGTGCAGAAAATATATCGATTATATATTAAGTTAAGCAGGTTTGTCCGAGTGGGAAGAGATGTATTTTCACTACCTGGTTTCAGACTATCCACGGAAGGAGCCCAAGGTGCCATTCTCTCAGCTCCTAGTCAACATATATCCGATCTCCGGGTCCCCTATTTTGACGAAGGACATTATTGCTATTAAGGCAGTGCAGCGTATGTTTACAAGGTTAATTCCTCGGAGAGTGGTAGCTGTGTGGAATGAGCTTCCAGTGAAGGTGGAGGAGGCAGGTTCGTTTTTATCATTTAAAAATAAATTGGATAGTTATATGGATGGGAAAGGAATGGAGGGTTATGGCCTGAGCGCAGGTATATCGGACTAGGGGAGATTATGTGTTCGGCACGGACTAGAAGGGTCGAGATGGCCTGTTTCCGTGCTGTAATTGTTATATGGTTATATGGTTATATGGATGGCGGGACTGTCATCTGCTGAGAGAATTGGATTGGATTCCTTTTTTGTCATTCAGACCTTTCGGTCTGGACTAAGTTTCGTTGCCTGCAGTCATTCATATAATAATAAATAACGAAACATACAATAAACACAAATTAATATCCACCACAGTGAGTTCACAAGGCACATCCTCACTATGATGGGGGCAAAAGTTTTAAAGTATCTGTCTCTTCCCTCCTTGTACTCCAACTGCGTTGAGGCGATTCATGCTTCCGCTGTTGTGACCCGCCGGATGATGGTACGTCCCGCGGCTCAACCGATCTCCGCGAACGGGCCGGTTCAAGCTCCGTGGCCCGGGATGATAGAAGGTGCTGAAGCTGCCGCCCTCCAGTCCAGCGGACGCAGCTGTTGTTGCGGGATCTCCGGAGAACAGGTCACCAACTTGTGACTGCCAGCTCCCGACAAAGTCGTCCACCAGGCCGCGGCCGAGCCCCGAATTCAGGTCGCCGCCGCCGAAACGCCGGAACGCCGCCGCAGCCCCGAAGCACCGAAGCCGGGCCATCGCCACCGGAACGCCGGAACGCCGCCACAGGTCCGAATTCGACCAGTTGGTAAGTCCTAGCTGGCTCTGCCTCCGGAGCCTCGAGGTCGGTCGCAGTTGGAGCCGCCAGCTCCGCCATTAGGCCTCAGTGCAGAGAAGGTGGATGCGACAAAAAGAGTCGCATTCCCCCGAAGGAAGAGACAAAACAATATGTTTCATCCCCCCCCCCCCCCCCCACACGCACACACACACACACACACACACAACCTAATCAACTAAAATTTAACTACAACAAGACAGAAGAAAACAACAACAAAAAGTAGAATCTGAGGAAGGACATTATTGCCCTAGAGGGAGTGCAGAGAAGGTTCACCAGACTGATTCCTGGGATGTCAGGACTGCCTTATGAAGAAAGACTGAATGGACTTGGTTTATACTCTCTAGAATTTAGGAGATTGAGAGGGGATCTTATAGAAACTTATAAAATTCTTAAGGGGTTGGACAGGCTAGATGCAGGAAGATTGCTCCCGATGTTGGGGAAGTCCAGGACAAGGGGTCACAGCTTAAGGATAAGGGGGAAATCCTTTAAAACCGAGATGAGAAGAACTTTTTTTCACACAGAGAGTGGTGAATCTCAGGAACTCTCTGCCACAGAGGGTAGTCGAGGCCAGTTAATTGGGATCAGAGGATAAGGAGAGAAGGCAGGTACGGGATACTGAGTTGGATGATCAGCCATGATCATATTGAATGGCGGTGCAGGCTCGAAGGGCCGAATGGCCTACTCCTGCACCTAATTTCTATGTTTCTATGTTTCTAGAAAACAGACGGACTGAAGGCGAGCCGCAGCTGTCAACAGCGCCGCCACTTCCGGAATGTAGCGCTGACCGTTTATGCTCTGGAGTTTAGAAGGATGAGAGGATATCTTAGTGAAACGTAAAATTATTAAGGGTTTGGACACGCTGGAGGCAGAAAACATAATCCCGATTTTGGGGGAGTCCAGACGCAGGGGCCACAGTTTAAGAATAAGAGGTAAGCCATTTAGAACGGAGACGAGGCATCACTTTTTCATCCAGAGAGTGGTGAGTGTGGAATTATCTGGCTCAGAGAGCGATGGAGGTCGGTGTTCTGGATACTTTCATGAGCGAGCTAGATAGGACTTAAATAAAGTGGAGTGAGGAGATATGGGGAGAAGGCGGGACATGGGTACTGATTGGGGATGATTAGCCATGATCACATTGAATGACGGTGGTGGCACGAAGGGCCGAATGGCCTACTCCTGCACCTAGTGTCTATTGTCTATTGTGGTTATCTGATACCTGCTCTCTGGTCAGGGCTCTGACAGGCGCAATCAGTACAAAGAGCCATCCAGACCAGGATCAACAACGGGTATTACGTTCACATTGCGGCAGTTACAGTAAGAAAAGTGAATTAAATTAAACAAGTGAATTATTGAGACAGAAAAAAATGTTTAACGCCGGCAGCGCTGGAGTAGACGGAATGTCTCACAGTTAATGCACGAACATGGAAATTAAAGACAAAACAAATTACCGAAAACTGCGACTGCCGCTATTGCAGGGTTATATATATCTTCAATTCGATAGATCAATGGATATTCCATAGCTGGAAGACACAATTAACTCCTGTGGCTCCGTCAGTCCGTCATCGCTGTAGCTCTGTGGCGATGCCTTCTGGTGGGCACCGAGATATATAGAGCGATATTTCTCCAGCGACATGAGCTCATACCTGCTGATTGTCATTAGTGACACTCACGGAACAAACACCTTGCATCACAGCCATTGACTGCACCAGGGGAGATTACAAGCAAATAATTGAAGGATCGAGTAAAAATAAAACACAAAACGAGTCGCTGAAGAAGGACTCTTAATAACGGATGCGATCCGAAACGTCACCTGTACATGCCCACAAAAAATGTTGCACGATCCCTTGAGTTACTCCAGCACTTTTCTTCGATGAAAATAAGAAATAATGATTTCCAGTGAAAGAATGATGTGTTATTTCATTTAATGTTGGTGTGCTTTCGACGAATTTCTCCAGGGCTTCAGACTGAATTATAAATGTATCCAAACTACCAACACTGAATCTTCCGGTACATGCAAACCAATCTCCCACTGCAACTTTCCATCTTTTATTGCGAAAATAAAGCATTATTTATTTCTGGCGAACTTGCAATAGGGTCAATAGACAATAGACAATAGGTGCAAGAGTAGGCCATTTGGTCCTTCCAGCCAGCACCTCCATTTAATGTGATCATGGCTTATCATCCCCAATCAGTACCCCGTTTATGCCTTCTGCCCATGTCCCCTGACTCCTCTGTCTTTAAGAGCCCTATCTAGCTCTCTCTTGAAAGTATCCAGAGAACCGGCCTCCACCGGCCCTCAGAGGCAAATAATTCCACAGATACGCAACTCTCAATGTGAAGAAGTGTTTCATCGTCTCCGTTCTAAATGGCTAACCCCTTATTCTTAAACTGTCCTTGGCCCCTCGTTCTGGACTCCCCGTTCACAGAAAGTATTAGTCTCAGTACTTCTTAAATGTGGTGACAGACACGGCGACCACCATCCTCTCAGGAATTGCACTGGCCCCATAGCAGAAGCATCCACGTCGCGGCGCTGGAAACTGGAAGTATCCCGAGCTAATTCTGCCACCACCATCATCATCTTTCGACTCCACAGTCAAAAAGGTACAACAGATTATGTACTTCCTACGGCACCTGACGAAGCACAATCTGCCACAGGCAATGATGGTCCAAATCTACACGGCCACCGTAGGTTCTGTCCTCACCTTCTCCATCGTGGTCTGGTTTGGCTCAGCCACCAAGCACGGCACATGGAGGCTGCAGGGAATCGTCCGATCAGCAGAGAAGGTGGTTGGCTGCAACCTTCCCTCCATTGACGAACTGTGCACTGCAAGGGCCAGGAAGCGGGCAAGTTCATCTCTGACCCCTCGCACCCAGGCCACAAACACTTTGCATCACTTCCCTCTGGAAGACCACACCGGATTGTGAAAACTGCCACAGCCAGACATAAAAACAGGTTTTATCCACGAGTAGTTGCACTACTTAATAGCCAAAAATCTATAGCCTCCCTTTGATCTGGAATTTTGTTGGTTCACATGCTTGATCAATAGCTTTTTATCATTAATGTTTTATTATTATTAATGTTTAGTGTTTTCTGCGTCATTCATAACTGTCACTATATGTCACGATGTTACTAGTGCGCGAGCACCAAGGCAAATTCCTTGTTGTGAATACTTAGCCAATAAACTCACTTACTTACTTATTGCAACAAGTGGTGGTTGCCACTAATTGTCGCCGGATGCTTGCGTCCTTTTCAGGACCGCCGATGACAGCGATGTCAACATTTGTAGCAAGATGGACTCGAAAAGATGAAGGAATTGCACTTCAAATGGCATCACACTCTCCATCAATGTATCTTCCTGGTATCCTCTCCAAACGATTCACCCCTCATCTTAAACTTCTGTCATCGTTTAAATTGGCTATGGGATTAAGTTTTCCACCATCAAGATAATAATAATAATAATAATAATAATAATAATAATAATAATAATAATAATAATAATAATAATAATAATAATAATAATAATAATAATAATAATAATAATAATAATAATAATAATAACAATAATACTAACCCTTTATTGTAATTGTACTTAGAAATACAACGGATATTCGGCGAGCTACTCCTGATCAGTGCAACCAAAACAAGTTAAAACAAGATATAAACACATCCAATACATTAACCATATAACCATATAACAATTACAGCACGGAAACAGGCCATCTCGGCCCTACAAGTCCGTGCCGAACAACTTTTTCCCTTAGTCCCACCTGCCTGCACTCATACCATAACCCTCCATTCCCTTCTCATCCATATGCCTATCCAATTTATTTTTAAATGATACCAACGAACCTGCCTCCACCACTTCCACTGGGAGCTCATTCCACACCGCTACCACTCTCTGAGTAAATAAGTTCCCCCTCATGTTACCCCTAAACTTCTGTCCCTTAATTCTGAAGTCATGTCCTCTTGTTTGAATCTTCCCTATTCTCAAAGGGAAAAGCTTGTCCACATCAACTCTGTCTATCCCTCTCATCATTTTAACGACCTCTATCAAGTCCCCGCTTAACCTTCTGCGCTCCAGAGAATAAAGACCTAACTTATTCAACCTTTCTCTGTAACTTAGTTGTTGAAACCCAGGCAACATTCTAGTAAATCTCCTCTGTACTCTCTCTATTTTGTTGACATCCTTCCTATAATTGGGCGACCAAAATTGTACACCATACTCCAGATTTGGTCTCACCAATGCCTTGTACAATTTTAACATTACATCCCAGCTTCTGTACTCAATGCTCTGATTTATAAAGGCTAGCATACCAAAAGCTTTCTTTACCACCCTATCTATATGAGAATCCACCTTCAAGGAACTATGCACGGTTATTCCCAGATCCCTCTGTTCAACTGTATTCTTCAATTCCCTACCATTTACCATGTACGTCCTGTTTCATTATGTTCTGTCTCTATCTGGACTATACATAATGGACGATTAAAGCATTCTTGCTTACTTGAACTTTATTGTCTTTGTGCAGTCATCCTCCGAACTGGGCCGCGCCCCCGGTGTCACCTCTAAACCAGTCCCCCGTACAACAGTACTTAAATAAACAATCCTATTGTTACATCTTTCTTTTTCTTTTTTCAAGTTAGTCTCTCTCCCTTAGGTATTATGTGCAACACTTGTACCATATGCTCTGCTCATTTACAACAGATTTAACAACATAAGCAATAATAAATCAACTGTTCAAAACATCCGTTTTCCAACAAGTGCATAAACAACACATTTTCATTTCTTTTTCTTTCCATAGTCCATACTCTAATCACTGAGTATAGTCTGTCAGGTAGCGGGGTCTGACAACTTGTCGACCTGACCTGGTGACCGTGGTGACAACTTGTCGACCTGACCTGGTGACCGTGTCTTGGTTCTCTGCTGGGCCATCTGGCGGTATGGCCGCCTCGGTCACTGTAACTTGTCGACCTGACCTGGTGACCGTGTCTTGGTTCTCTGCTGGGCCATCTGGCGGTATGGCCGCCTCAGTCACTGTTGGTGTGGGTGTGTTTTGTGTTGGTGTGAGCGTGGTGAGATTGTGTCTGAGGTGGCGACGATTTCGTCTCAGAACACCTCCTGACTCTAACTCCACCTCATACGATCTCTGGCTCACCTGTTGGACCACTCTCGCTGGTCTCCAGCCCTTGTGTGTGTCACAGGGCTGTACTCTCACACTGTCCTCTCTTTTCAGAGTGTCCATGTCTTTTGCTGTGCGGTTGTAGTACTTTTCCTGTCTCTGTCTGTTATATTTAAGTCCCTGTTCGTCGTGTGTCACCTCTGGCTTCAGCAGAGTGTCCTTTGTGGGAAGCAGGGTCCTTGTGCTCCTGCTTAGGAGTCTCTGTGCCGGGCTTGTGTTGAGGCCCTGGCTCGGTGTGTTGCGATGATCCAGCATTGCCAAGTACGGATCCTGTCTCGCTGCTGCAGCCTTCAGCATCAGGCGCTTGGCTGTCTTTACCGCTGACTCCGCCTTCCCATTACTCTGCGGGTATCCCGGCGACGATGTCCTGTGTTCAAAGCCCCACTTCTGGCTGAAGTGCTGAAACTCTTGTGATGCATACTGGGGTCCGTTATCCGAGATAACAATGTCAGGAATCCCCTGTCGGGCAAAGTGGGCCTTGAGTTTTTTGATCACTGTGTTGCTCTTAGTGTCAGGTAGATAATCGACCTCCCAAAAGTTTGAATAATAATCTACTGTTATCAGGTAGTCTTTATTGTGAAAGGAGAAAAGGTCCGTTCCTACCTTGGCCCAGGGTCTGCTGGCCATGTCATGTGGATGTAGTGTCTCCCTTTGTTGCTTTGGGTCCACTGACCTACATATGTCACATTTGGCGATGAAAGTCTTGATCTCCTCGTTCATTCCAAGCCAGTATACACACTCCCTCGCTCGCCTCAGACATCCTTCTACTCCCAGGTGAGAGGAGTGGATCCTGTGAGTGATGTCCACCCTGAGTGCGTCAGGTATCACGGCTCTGTCTCCTCGGAACACTATGCCGTCCTGGAAACTCAGTTCATCTTGGAAAGTGTGGTAGTGCCTGATGTCACTTGGTAAGTCCTTTTTTCTCTTGGGCCACCCTGCCAGTATTCTGTTTGCCACACTCTGTAACTTTGTGTCATCTTGTGTTGCAGCCCTGATGGCACTCAGCCTCTCTGCTGAAATGGGTAGGTAGCTGACCATGTTCACAGTCTCTATATCTGTCTCACTCTCTCCCTTAGTGCTCTCTGGTAAGTATGCTCTACTCAGCGTGTCTGCAAGTAGCATGTCCCTGCCTGGAACATAGGTCACACTGATATCATACTGCTGCAGCCTGAGTAGCATTCTCTGCAGTCTCTTAGGTGCACTGAGTAATGGCTTTCTGTGTATATTTTCTAGAGGCTTGTGGTCGCTTTGTACTGTGACCTCTCTACCATAAGTATACTGATGGAACTTTTCCATCCCAAACACTATGGCTAAGCATTCTTTCTCTATTTGGGCATAGCCCCTTTCAGTTGGTGTGAGTGCCCTACTACCAAATGCTACCGGTTTACCTTTCTGTGTCAGGGCGGCCCCCAGTCCCGTGTCAGATGCATCACACTGAAGTGTCAACTCCTTTTCCTTGTTGTAGTACTGTAGAACTGGTGCTTTAGCGATTTTGTCTTTCAGTCTTTGAAACGCCCCTTCTTGGATGTCCGTCCATTCCCACATGTTCTCCTTGCGCGTGAGTTGTCTCAGAATCTCAGAGTCATCTGAAAGGTGGTCATAGAACTTAGAAAGATAGTTGACCATCCCAACTAATCTCTGTACCCCTTTCACGTCCGTTGGCCTTGGCATCTCTCTGATTGCCCGTACTTTCTCCGGGTCAACCCTCAGTCCCTTGGCAGTGAGCAGATGACCTATGTAGGGTACCTCTTTTTGTCTGAGCTTGAATTTGTCCGCGTTCAGCTTGATGTTGCGCTCTCTGCACCTGGTTAGAAAGCGTCTGACTTTCTCGTCGTGGTCCTTTCCTGCCTCCTCTTGTGTTGCTCCTTCCCCCGTGATTAACACATCATCTGGTGTGACGCAGACTCCTGGGAGGCCCTCCAGGGCCTGCATGAGCTTTCTTTGGAACACTTCAGGTGCTGGGCTTATTCCCATCGGCATCCTTAGCCAACGGAAGCGGCCAAATGGAGTGGCGAATGTGGTAAGGAAGCTCGACTCTTCCTCTAGTTTGACGTGCCAGAAGCCTTGCTTCACGTCGCAGACTGTGAATACTTTTGCCTTTGACATCTCCGGCAGGATGTCATCTATAGTTGGGAGTGGATAGTGACTTATTTTTAGTGCCCGATTCAGAGGTTTTGGGTCTATACAGATCCTCAGCTTCCCATTAGGTTTTCTCACTGCGACCATGCTACTGATCCAGTCAGTGCTGCGTTCCACTGGTGTGATTATCCCTCTTCTCTCTAGATCTTTGAGCTCCTCTTGTAGAGGTGTCATCATAGCTACAGGCACTCTGCGCTTTGGCAGTTTCACTGGCGGTACCCTGTCATCTATCTCTATTCTATATTCACCCTCCATGCAGCCATCTCCGGTGAACACATCCTCAAACTCCTCATTTATTTTGTCCATGGTCACGTGTTTGCCACTTTCTCCATTTGTCACTGGGCTCGGCTTTCTTCACTATGCTGTCTATAGCCAGAATATTCTCGTACTGTACTTTTATCAACTTCATTGCCTCGCTGGCTTTTCTGCCCAGTAAAGGGATTCTGCTACTCTGGTCAACCACTTGAAACTCCAGTCGGTACAGCTTGTTGTTTCTGGGGTTTCTGACCTTAACCTTACATGTACCCAGAGGAGTCAACTTGGTCTTGTTATATATCACTAGCACCTTCTCATGTGCTCTAACTGTGTGTCTGGGTTTAGTAGATCGATGGGGATGATATTACAGGTGGCCCCACAGTCTATCTGGAAGTCAACTAACTTTTCCCCTATCTTCATTCCTGCAAAGAGCTGCTGGCCCTGACTGTGGCTGTTTTTAACCTGGTTTACAGTTTCATCCTCTCTATTTGCTTCAGTTATACAGTTGACATCCTCGTAAGTGTCACTGTCACTAGTCTGCTCTGTAACTGCATGCACTTTCTTAGTTTTCCTACTGCTCTCTTGTCTCGATCTGCACTGAGCTGCAAATGATTTTCCTTTCCACACTTCTTACACTTTTTCCCAAAAGCTGGGCATTTTTTCTTATTCCTCTCGTGTGTTCTACCACAAAACTTGCACAGTATCTCATTGTCTTTTTGTCTCTCTTCTGCCTGTTTCAGTGCATGTACCTCCTCCACTGTCTGTCCTTGCAGTGTTCTGCTATTCTCCCTTGTACAGCTCTGTAGCTCTACAAATGTGCAGGCATGTATCCAGAGTCAGCTTCTCTTCCCTGAGTAATCTCTCCCTCAGTGCTGAGCTATTTGTACCACACACAAGTCGATCTCTAATCAATGAATCTCTAATGTCCCCAAAATTGCAACTACTAGCAAGTATTTTCAAGTCTGTTATATAGCTGTCCACGTTTTCATCCAATCCTTGGTTCCTCATGAAGAATCGGTACATTTCCACAGTCTCGTTTACCTTTGGGTTGCAGTACTCGTCAAACTGTATGATCATTGAACTCACTGTGGTCCTCGCTGAAGGGCTAGCACTCGACAAAGTTGCCCAAAGTTCTCTGCCTTTTTCTCCGATGAGATAGTTGAATAGCTTGACTTTTGTGGTCTCTTCGGCGTCTGGCATGGTAAGGTCTATGTACAGTGTGAACTCCCCCTTCCAACTTTTCCATGACTTCGCCAAGTTGTTGGAGTCCAAAACCAAAGTTCCAGGGGGTTTTAGCCCTTCCATCGCTGTCAGCTAGCTGTTGTTTTTCTTTGCCGATGCTGAAGGCTAACTGCTTATCTTTTGTGCTTTGTTGTGTCTTTGGTGTGCTGTTGGCTACGGGCCCACTGAAAACAAGCTACTGGCTTCAATTGTTCAACTGCATTTTTTCTTCTTTGCCGGCTTCTGTAAGGCTAACGTTAGCCTGCTGCTAGCTAGCTAAACTTTCACTTTTCTAGTTAATTCTGACAATTTTCGACGTCCATCCCACCGCTGCCACCATGTTTCATTATGTTCTGTCTCTATCTGGACTATACATAATGGACGATTAAAGCAGTCTTGCTTACTTGAACTTTATTGTCTTTGTGCAGTCATCCTCCGAACTGGGCCGCGCCCCCGGTGTCACCTCTAAACCAGTCCCCCGTACAAAAGTACTTAAATAAACAATCCTATTGTTACACGTCCTATTTTGATTTGTCCTGCCAAGGTGTAGCACCTCACACTTATCAGCATTAACTCCATCTGCCATCTTTCAGCCCATTCTTCCAATGGCCTAAATCACTCTGTAGACTTTGGAAATCCTCTTCATTATCCACAACGCCCCCTACCTTGGTATCATCTGCATACTTACTAATCCAATTTACCACACCTTCATCCAGACCATTGATGTACATGACAAACAACAAAGGACCCAACACAGATCACTGAGCCACCCCACTACTCACCTGCCTCCAACCCGACAAACAGCCATCCACCATTACCCTCTGGCTTCTCCCATTCAGCCACTGTTGAACCCATCTTGCTCCTCCTGCGGTTATACCCAACAATTGAACCTTCTTAACCAACCTTCCGTGAGGAACCTTGTCAAAGGCCTTACTGAAGTCCATATATACAACATCCACTGCTTTACCCTCATCAATTTCCCGAGTAACCTCTTCAAAAATTCAAGAAGATTAGTCAAACACGACCTTCCAGGCAGAAATCCATGTTGACTGTTCCTAATCAGACCTGGTTTATCCAGATGCTTATATATATAATCTCTAAGTATCCTTTCCATTAATTTGCCCACCACTGACGTCAAACTAACAGGTCTATAATTGCTAGGTTTACTCTTAGACCCCTTTTTAAACAAGGGAACAACATGCGCAGTACGCCAATCCTCCGGCACTATTCCCGTTTCTAATGACATTTGAAATATTTCTGTCATAGCCCCTGCTATTTCTACACTAACTTCCCTCAATGTCCTAGGGAATATCCTGTCCGGGCCTGGAGACTTATCCACTTTTATATTTCTCAAAAGTGTCAGTACTTCCTCTTCTTTGAATCTCATAGTTTCCATAGCTCCTCTACTTGTTTCCCTTACCTCACATAATTCAATATCCTTCTCCTTGGTGAATACCGAAGAAAATAAATTGTGCAATATCTCCCCCATCTCTTTTAGCTCTGCAGATAGCAGTCTACTCTGACTCTCTAATAACCATATAATATAACCATATAACAATTACAGCACGGAAACAGGCCATCTCGACCCCTCTAGTCCGTGCCGAACACATAATCTCCCCTAGTCCCATATACCTGCGCTCAGACCATAACCCTCCATTCCTTTCCCATCCATATAACTATCCAATTTATTTTTAAATGATAAAAACGAACCTGCCTCCACCACCTTCACTGGAAGCTCATTCCACACAGCTACCACTCTCTGAGTAAAGAAGTTCCCCCTCATGTTACCCCTAAACTTCAGTCCCTTAATTCTCAAGTCATGTCCCCTTATGGAGAGGGTCAGAACTGGACCTAGGGTTGAGATTTTTGATTGGAGAAAGGCTAACTTTGAGGAGATGCGAAAGGATATAAAATAAGTAAATTGGACCTAATGGACCAATTTTATCCCTCGTTATCCTTTTGCTATTAATATAGCTGTAGAAACCCTTTGGATTTACTTTCACCTTACTTGCCAAAGCAACCTCATATCTTCTTTTAGCTTTTCTAATTTCTTTCTTAAGATTCTTTTTACATTCTTTATACTCCCTCAAGCAGCTCATTTACTCCATGCTGCCTATAATTATTGTAGATCTCTCTCTTTTTCCGAACCATGTGTCCAATTGCCCTTCAAAACCATGGCTCTTTCTAATTTTTACTATTTCCTTTCAACCGAACAGGGACATAAAGATTCTGTACATAAAATGTCACCTTTAAATGTCTTCCATTACTCTTCCACATCTTCCCATAAAACAAACTGTCCAATTTACTTATTTATATCCTTTCGCATCTCCTCAAAGTTAGCCTTTCTCCAATCAAAAATCTCAACCCTAGGTCCAAGTTCTGACCCTCTCCATATTATATTGAAAACTAATGGTATTGGATCACCGGTCCCGAACTGTTCCCCAACGCACACCTCCGCCACCTGACCCGTCTCATTTCCTAACAGGAGGTCCAGCACTGCCCCTCCTCTAGTCGGTACCTCTATGTATTGCTGCAAAAAACTATCCTGCACACATTTTACAAACTCCAAAACCATCCAGCCCATTTACATAATGTGTTTCCCAGTCTATGTGTGGAAAGTTGAAATCTCCCACAATCACTACCTTGTGCTTACTACTAATATCTGCTATCTCCTTACATATTTGCTCTTCCAATTCTCGATCCCCATTTGGCGGTCTATAATACATCCCTATAAGTGTTGCTACACCTTTCCCACTTCTCAGTTCCACCCAAATAGCCTCCCTAGATGAGCCCTCCAATCAATCCTGCCAAAGAACTGCTGTAATATCTTCCCTGATAAGCAATGCAACACCTCCACCTCATGCCCCACCAATTCTATCACACCTGAAGCAACGAAATCCTGGAATATTAGTTTCCAATCACAGCCCTCCTGCAACCATGTTTCACTGATCGCCACAACATCATACTTCCAGGTGTCTATCCAGACTCTAAGCTCATCCACCTTTCTTACAATGCTCCTAGCAATAAAATATGCACATTTAAGAAACCCCCCACCTCTTATTCTCTGTTTATTTACTTTTTTTTCTTTCTCCTCTTGTGTCCGAGTGCTTCCCTTTTCTGCTACCTGCCTCCCATTCTGTCTACTAGCTTTCTCTATTTGAGTCCCTCGCCCCAACCATTCTAGTTTAAGTCTCCCCAGTAGCCTTTGCAAATTTCCCCGCCAAGATATTGGTCCCCCCTCGGGTTCAATACGTTATTTAACTGCTTAAAATGCTAGATACATTATATTGTCACACCTAGGTAGAACATAGCACTGGGAGAATATTACACGTTAAAATTTATTAAATAGTTAAAAGATGTTTTTTAAACAGAAGAAATATTATATGAGTGGTCTGTTTCCACTCCACATATCTTCACCATCAAATGTTAGATGTCTCCAGTGAGGCCAGATTGCGAAATAATGTGTATCAGCACTGGTCTCGCTGCCTCATGATGCACTGTTGATAGAGGATAGAGAATGTACAGTGAATATGATAACCCGTTAAATGTTTTGGGAAATGTAATCAGTCTGTGTGTACACACGCTCGATCCTGACGTTTGTGGATTAAAATATGTAGGTATGGTGTATGATTCACATAGCGGGCAAACGCTAGAGATAGTGAGCTCTGTCGCTGCTCAAGAGGCTCGGCCCATGCAATAGATACAATTTTCACTGCATGTTATGTGTTTCCTTTGTCTAGTATTCCACATGCGGCCTTACTAGCGACTTACAGAGCCACAACATTACATCCCTGTGTCTGTATACAAGCCCTCTTGAAATAAAGGCAACAAGTAAGAAAGAATGCTACATGCTGAAAGAACTCTACAGGTGCACAGTTGAGAACATGCTGACCGGTTGTATCGTGGTTTGGTTCGGCAACTTGTACGCCCAGGAGCGGAAAATACTGCACAATATAGTAAACACTACCCAGTCTATCATCGGCTCTGACCTCCCTCCAATCGAGGGGATCTATCGCAGTCGCTGACCCAAAAGGGCTGCAGCATGATCAAGGACCCACTCATCCTGGCAACACACTCATCTCCCCGCTGGCTTCAGGGAGAAGGTACTGGAGCCTGAAATCTGCAATATCCAGGTTCAGGAATTGCTCTTCCGCACAGCCAACTCAACTCATTAAACTCAACTCAAACAAAACTATGAACATAATAGTCCATTGCACTTTATCTGGTTATTTATGTGTGTATATATATATTCAATGTTATATGGACACACTGATCCGTTCTGTATTTATTCATGCCCACTATATTTCATTGTCCTATCTGGGACTCATGACAATAAACTTTCTTGAATCTTGAATCTTCAATCATCGAGTTTGCTTTCCTTAATACCGATTATACTTGCAGACTATTTTTTGGGGAATTCTGCACCATCACTCCCAAGTCCCTTTGTACCTCCGATTTCTGGATTCTCAGCGCATTTAGAAAAACCTCTACGTATATATTCTTACGACCAGGATGCATGACTGCATACATTGCTGCACATTATTCCATCTGCCAATTCGCTGCCCACTCTCTCAACCTGTCCAAATCCTGCAGAATCCCTGCTTTCTCTACACGACCGGCCCTACACCTATTTAGTATCACCCGCAAGCGTGCTACGAAAGCTTCAATCCTCTCGTCCAAATCATTGATATACAACGTGAAGGTGGCATAGAGAGAGAGGATTAGAGGGAGCGAGAAAGAGAGAGTGTGAGAGAACCACCAGGAGAGCGAGAGATCGAGAGTGACAGAGAGAGGCAGACACTAGTGGAAAGAAATACAGTGAACGAGAGAGAATGGTGGAGATAGGTAGAAGGTTTTAGCAAACGGCATTGAAAGAGAAAGCGCCGACACTTCCAGAACGCTACTATTCACTGGAAACCAGCCAGAAAAAAAGCCCACTTTATTGCCACTTCTTGCCTTCTGCCATGTAGCGAACGTGCTATCCATGGTAGTATCTGCCCTCTGATACCGTGGGCTCTCATCTTCCTAAGCAGCCTAACGTGTGGCACCTCATCCAAGGCTTTCTGAAAATCTAAGTAAACAGCATCTACTGACTTTCCTTTGACTGCCCTGCTATTTATTTCTTGAAAGAATTCCAGCAAACTTGTCAAGCAATACCTCCACTTAACAAGGCCATGCTGACTTCGGTCTATTAATGCATCGACTTCTCAGTACTCCGTAATCTCATCCCTTATAAATGGCTCTAAAATCTTACCAACCACCGAAGTCAGACTAACCGGCCAAAGAACAATCCTGGCAATAGTTATTCCTGAAGTGTCACTATCAATGCCTTCCTAATCTCCAAAGCCACCTTTTCCTGAAACCTAGTGTACAGTCCATCCGGCCCAGATCACCTATTCACCTTTGGCCCTTTCAGCCACTTCACAAACTTCCACCCTCTGACTCTCTTGAATTCACGCACGTTGCTGGTGTCTTTGCTGTGAAGACTTTTGCAAATATCTCAAGGAGTATGAATGTGGATACATCTCCCGGGTCTGATCAGTTATATCCGCGATTAGTGTGACAATAGACAATAGACAATAGATGCAGGAGTAGGCCATCTGCCCTTCGAGCCAGCACCACCATTCAATGTGATCACATATGATCAGCCACATGCAGCACCCCGTTCCTGCCTTTTTCACACAGAGAGTTGTGAGTCAGTGAAATTCTCTGCCTCAGAGGGTGGTGGAGGCGGTCCTCGGGACCCTTCAAGAGAGAGTTAGAAGGGCTCTTCAGGATAGCGGAGTTGGGGGATATGTGTAGAAAGCAGGAACCGGGTACTGATTTTGGTTGATCAGCCATGATCACATTGATTGGCGGTGCTGGCACGAAGGGCCGAATGGCCTACTCCTGCACCTATTGGCTATTGTATATACTCCTTGCTTAATGCCAGCTTAATGATTGAGTTGCCGGGCTGTAGTTCTGTGAGCTGCAGCGCTCAGTATCTGCGTGCAAGTAGCTGACTGTCCACAGCGTAGATTCCAACGCCACATCCCTCAGAACCGTGGACGGCCTGGCTTCTGAAACCAAGACCAACCGGGTTGACAACCACGACCGTTATTAACCACGCACAAAGGCGGTTTAAAATTCTAGTTAACCATTTCTGCTACAGGGAATACAGTAACGCGGATAGGATTTGAACATCACCTGGATGAATTCTTTCTGCGGCATTCCTTATTTTTCCTCCTGTCCGCTGTTACTCACTTTTTATTATTTATTATGTCAAGACTGGAGACAAAACTAATTTCCTTAGGTTCTGATGTGTCTATCTACCCGAGCACGGGAGTATTTCAACATGGATACAATTCAAGCCAACCGGAAGTTTGCTAGCAGACATGAAGTGACACACATGGCGTCCTGGTGTCATCGCAACAACCTGGAGCTCAATGCTCTTAAGACAGTGGAATTGATTGTAGACTTTAGTAGAGCTCCCGCTCCCCTCACCTCACTCACCATCAACACCACCACAGTCACATATGTGGAGTCTTTTAGATTATGTTAGAGCAGGGGTCGGCCACATACGGCCCCCAGAATCACATCTGTGGAGTTCCTGGGAACCATCATCTCTGAGGACATTAAATGGGGGGCTACCATGGATTCCAAAGTCAAAAAGGCACAACCATATAACCATATAACAATTACAGCACGGAAACAGGCCATCTCGGCCCTACAAGTCCGTGCCGAACAACTGTTTTCCCTTAGTCCCACCTGCCTGCACTCATACCATAACCCTCCATTCCCTTCTCATCCATATGTCTTTCCAATTTATTTTTAAATTATACCAACGAACCTGCCTCCACCACTTCCACTGGAAGCTCATTCCTCACCGCTACCACTCTCTGAGTAAATAAGTTCCCCCTCATGTTACCCCTTAATTCTGAAGTCATGTCCTCTTGTTTGAAACTTCCCTATTCTCAAAGGGAAAAGCTTGTCCACATCAACTCTGTCTATCCCTCTCATCATTTTAACGACCTCTATCAAGTCCCCCCTTAACCTTCTGCGCTCCAGAGAATAAAGACCTAACTTATTCAACCTTTCTCTGTAACTTAGTTGTTGAAACCCAGGCAACATTCTAGTAAATCTCCTCTGTACTCTCTCTATTTTGTTGACATCCTTCCTATAATTAGGCGACAAAAATTGTACTCCATACTCCAGATTTGGTCTCACCAATGCCTTGTACAATTTTAACATTACATCCCAGCTTCTGTACTCAATGCTCTGATTTATAAAGGCTAGCATACCAAAAGCTTTCTTTACCACCCTATCTTTATGATATTCCACCTTCAAGGAACTATGCACGGTTATTCCCAGATCCCTCTGTTCAACTGTATTCTTCAATTCCCTACCATTTACCATGTACGTCCTATTTGATTTGTCCTGCCAAGGTGTAGCACCTCACATTTATCAGCATTAAACTCCATTAAACAACAGATGATGTACTTCCTGCGGCAGCTGAAAAGGCACAATCTGCCAAAAGCAATGATGGTCCAATTCTATACGGCCATCGTAGAGTCTGTCCTCGCCGTCTCCATCATGGTCTGATTTGGCTCACCGACCAAGCACGCCAACCGGAGGCTGCAGCGAGTCGTCCGATCAGCTGAGAAGGTCATTGGCTGCAACCTTGTCTCCATTGATGAACTGTACACTGCAAGGGCCAGGTAGCGAGCGGGTATGATAATCTCTGATTCCTCTCACCCTGGCCACAAAGTCTTTGAATCACTTCCCTCTGGAAGACGACCACAGCCAGACAGAAAATCAACTTTTTTCCACGAGTGGTAGCTCTACTCAAGAAACAAAAATCTGTCGCCTCCTTTTGCTCTGGTAGAGGCCCGTAGAGGGCGTCCACCGTCATGACCGCACCCGCCCTCACCGCTGCCAGCAGCGACATTGAACACAAGAGACGCGTACACGAGATCTGGCAGCGTCACGCGTGAGCGTAACCGCCTCCATTACTCCGGTTCTGGAGGCGGGGAGGGCGTCATGTGTTGGGCTGAGCCAATTTGATATCGAACCGCCGTGGTTCGGGCCCGAGCTCTTGCGTGAACCGGGTGTGATCTGGGCCAACTAATTACTGGGCCATCGTGGGGTTGACGTACACAGGATATGGTGGTTGAAGTTCGCGAGCGACGGGGCTGCATCGTATAATTATTAAACGGAGTGTTTACACAAGCGTGGACCTCCGCAACACACTCTATAGAAGAAGAAAGCGATAGTACTTGAAACTCAACTGTAATTCCAAACTCACTTTCCACTTTCACCACTTACGAATCATAACATATCTTCATAACAAGAGGAGTTGAGTATAGGAGCAAAGTGGTCATTCTGCAGTTGTATAGGCCCCAAGAGAGCCCACACCTGGAGCAATGCGTGCAGTTTTCGTCTCCTAATTTGAGGAAGGATATTCTTGCTATTGAGGGTGCATTGTATATTCACGAGGCATGTGCCGAGAGAATGGAGCGGTTGGGCTGTTGTACTCTGGAATTTAGAAGGATGAGAGGGCATCTCATTGAAACATATAAGATTATTAAGGGTTTGAACACGCTGGAGGCAGTAAACAAGTTTCCGATGTTGGGTGAGTCCGGCGCCAGAGGCCACAGTTTAAGAATAAGGGATAAGGCATTTAGAACGGAGATGATGAAACACTTTTTCACCCAGAGAGTTGTGAGTCTGTGGAATTATCTGCCTCAGAGAACGGTGGAGGCCGGTTCTATGGATACTTCCAAGAGAGAGCTTGATAGGGCTCTTAAAACCAACGGAATCAGAGGATAAGGGGAGAAGGGCCAATTCTGGGGTATGGTGTACAATTTTGGTCGCCAGATTATAGGAAATATCTCAACAAAATAGAGAGAGTACAGAGGAGATTTACTAGAATGTTGCCTGGGTTTCAGCAACCAGGTTACAGAGAAAGGTTGAACAAGTTAGGTCTTTATTCTTTGGAGCGCGGAATGTTAAGGGGGACTTGATAAAGGTATTTTAAATGATGAGAGGGGTAGACAGAGTTGACGTGGTTAAGCTTTTTCCATTGCGAAGGGAAGATTCAAGCAAGAGAACATGATTTGGGAATTAAGGGACAGAGGTTTAGGGGTAACATGAGGGGGTACTTCTTTACTCAGAAAGTGGTAGCTGTGTGGAATGAGCATCCAGTGGAAGTGGTGGAGGCAGGTTCGATTTCATCATTTAAAAATAAATTGGATTGGTATATGGGCGGGAAATGAATGGAGGGTTATGGTCTAAGTGCAGGTAGATGGGACTAGGTGAGAATAGGTGTTCGACGGACTAGAAGGGCCGAGATGGCCTGTTTCCGTGCTGTAATTGTTATATGGATATATGGTTATAAGGCAGGAACGGGGGCTGGGGTACTGTTTCTGGATGATCAGCCATGATCCCATTGAATGGCAGTGCAGGCTCGAAGGGCCGAATGCCCTACTTTTGTATATATTGTCTATTGTCTATTGTCTAATGAATTGTGGTTTGCAATTTCGCTTCAAGCCCGGAGTTCCAACATACGCACGGCGTCAGGAAGTGGAACCACGGCAGCGGCGGTGGAAGCATCTTGTCCGGGAACATTACCATCTGGTTTGGGAATTGCTCTGCCAAGGACAAGAAGGCTCTGCAGAGAGTAGTGCGTTCGGCCGAACGCACTATGGGAACTTCACTTGCCCCCCTGCAGGAACTATACATCAGGAGGTACAACTCCAGAGCCAACAATATCATGAGAGACCCCTTCCACCCCTGCAACGGACTGTTCCAGCTGCTACGGTCAGGCAAACGCCTCCATTGCCATGCGGTGAGAACAGAGAGGTTGAGAAGGAGTTCCTTCCCAGAGGCCATTCGGGCTGTAAACGCCTATCTCACCAGGGACTAACTCTACTGAACGTTTTTCCTTCCATTATTTATTATGTAAAGGTATATGTGTGTTTATGATTGTGTTTATAGTTTGTTTGGTTGTTTGTCTTTTTGCACAAAAGTCCGCGAGCATTGCCACTTTCATTTCACTGCACATCTCGTATGTGTATGTGAAAAATAAACTTGACTTGACTTGACTTGACTTGATGGCACCTGTTGGAAAACAAGAAACCAAGTTGTTGAGGAACCGGCTGAATTGGTTGGTTTTGTTATTCCAATTATGTCCACTGGAGGACTCGCTGTCCCACATCCGTCCATTGCCTCTGAATCTGGTTAATGTGAGACATGATCAGCCCACCGTGTGATTGGCCGTAGTTCAGATCCATCAACTCAAGACGAATGTCCGTATGAATGATAGAAACTGACAGACGTGTGAGTGGAAGAATCTCAAAATTCACGCCCTCGCCGACTGTAGGATGGCGACATCACGGGATGGAACAACAGTTGCATCAGGCCAAGAAATGGTCTGGAGAAATCAGTGCAGGCCTTGAGATTTATTCACAATAAATGCCACCCCAATTATTTTGTACACGACAAACTCGCAGGCAATTGAAGGAAACTGTAAAGTGTCTGAAAGTCTCTGAGATGTCGAGATTCCCGTTTATGTATTATGTTTAGCCGCTCATTCAAGCAGTTCATTCCAGCACATTGTTATCTATCTATCTATCTATCTATCTATCTATCTATCTATCTATCTATCTATCTATCTATCTATCTATCTATCTATCTATCTATCTATCTATCTATCTATCTATCTATCTATCTATCTATCTATCTATCTATCTATCTATCTATCTATCTATCTATCTATCTATCTATCTATCTATCTATCTAACTATCTATCTATCTATCTATCTATCTATCTATCTATCTATCTATCTATCTATCTATCTATCTATCTATCTATCTATCGACCTACCTATCGTATCTATCTATGTATCTAAAACTCTCATCTTGTCCTCTTCCGGTTTGCGTTTCGTTTTCATTTCCTTTTTTCGCCAACTGATTCGCCATTCACCTGTGCTGCAAGCGCACCAGGTTTTGTTCTGATCGGTGGAATGCAACAAAAGTTATGAAGGTTTATGTTCTTCTCTCCTGTCATTCTCTCCTGACGCCCTTTCTGGCTCCCGCTGTCATTTACCGGCGGCGAGGTGAAGATAGCCGAAGGATCGGAGTGAGCAGAGTGTGGAGAGTGGGTGGGGCGATTACCACCACGTCGAGCCGCTGAGCTTGAACCGCTGAGCCGGAGAACCGCTGAGCCCGAGAACCGCTGAGCCCGAGAACCGCTGAGCCCGAGAACCGCTGAGCCCGAGAACCGCTGAGCCCGAGAACCGTTGAGCCCGAGAACCGCTGAGCCCGAGAACCGCTGAGCCCGAGAACCGTTGAGCCCGAGAATCGTATAGGTGCACAGAGTCTCTTGCGCAGAGTAGGTGAATCGCGGACCAGAGATATGGCTTTAAGATGAATAGAAAACGATTTAATAGTAATCTGAGGGGTAACTTTTGCCAGAGGAGGTAGTTGAGGCTGGGACAATACCACAGTTAAAGAAACAGTTGGACAGGTACATGATACGGACAGGTTTGGAGGAATATGGTCTAAACGCGGGCAGATGGGACTGGTGCAGCCGAGACATAACCATATAACCATATAACAATGACAGCACTGAAACAGGCCATCTCGACCTTTCTAGTCCGTGCCGAACACGTATTCTCCCCTAGTCCCATATACCTGCGCTCAGACCATAACCCTCCATTCCTTTCCCGTCCATATAACTATCCAATTTATTTTTAAATGATAAAAACAAACCTGCCTCCACCACCTTCACTGGAAGCTCATTCCACACAGCCACCACTCTCTGAGTAAAGAAGTTCCCCCTCATGTTACCCCTAAACTTCTGTCCCTTAATTCTCAAGTCATGTCCCCTTGTTTGAATCTTCCCTACTCTCAGTGGGAAAAGCTTATCCACGTCAACTCTGCCTATCCCTCTCATCATTTTAAAGACCTCTATCAAGTCCCCCCTTAACCTTCTGCGCTCCAAAGAATAAAGCCCTAACTTGTTCAACCTTTCTCTGTAACTTAGTTGCTGAAACCCATGCAACATTCTAGTAAATCTCCTCTGTACTCTCTCTATTTTGTTGACATCCTTCCTATAATTAGGCGACCGAAATTGTACCCCATTCTCCAGAATTGGCCTCACCAATGCATTGTACAATTTCAACATTACATCCTAACTTCTATACTCAATGCTCTGATTTATAAAGGCCAGCACACCAAAAGCTTTCTTTACCACCCTATCTACATGAGATTCCACTTTCAGGGAACTGTGCACAGTTATTCCCAGATCCCTCTGTTCACCTGCATTCTTCAATTCCCTACCATTTACCATGTACGTCCTATTTTGATTTGTCCTGCCAAGATGTAGCACCTCACACTTATCAGCATGAAATTCCATCTGCCATCTTTCAGTCCACTCTTCCAACTGGCATAAATCTCTCTGTAGACTTTGAAAATCTACTTCATTATCCACAACCCCACCTTTCTTAGTATCATCTGCATACTTACTAATCCAATTTACCACACCATCATCCAGATCATTGATGTACATGACAAACAACAGTGGACCCAACACAGATCCCTGTGGCACCCCACTAGTCACTGGCCTCCAACCTGACAAACAACCATCCACCATTACTCTCTGGCATCTCCCATTCAGCCACTGTTGAATCCATCTTGCTACTCCACCAATAATACCCAACCATTGAACTTTCTTAACCAACCTTCCATGAGGAACCTTGTCAAAGGCCTTACTGAAGTCCATATATACAACATCCACTGCTTTACCCTCAACATGGGCCGGTGTGGGCAATTTGCGCCGAATGGCCTGTTTCCAGTCTCTGACTATGACTTTGGACCGCACTCGCCTAAGCCGGTAAAATGGCCCCTACAATGCTTGTCCCATTTGCCAGTTTTGCAAGTACATTCGTCGCAATGTTTCTTCGCCAGTTGCCTTTCTGAATGAATTTGTTTACCGAGTTGCTGCGGTAGCGGCCTCTACAATGGCCTCTGACAAGGAATCGTGTCCGCTTGGAGGGGCTGCGGTGTCTAGTGGAGTGGCACGTGTGTGTGGCGGAGGACCAGACGGCATATGTGTAGAGGAGCAGGCATGAGAGGCAGATAGAAGAGAGCCAACCGTGTCTGGCCGAGCGACAGGCGTGTCTGGCGGAAGGCCAGGCGTGTGTGGAGGAGAGGCTGACGTGTCTGGCGAAAGTCTGGCGTGTTTGACGGAGAGGGAAACTGACGGAGAGGGAGACTGAATGACAGGCGTGGACATGTCTGCCGGAGGGGAGCTATGCGGAGGGGTCGTGTCTGGCGGTGGGTATTGGGAAAAAAACTTCTACGGCATGAACAGCGTTGCCCCTGCCCCCTACAATATCCCAGCCTGAATGTTCCCCTGCGATCCGCCAATACATTCGTGGAGACCACTCCCCCCCCCCCCCTCCCCACCCCCCCCCCCCCCCCCCCCAACAACAACGGTTCCGGGTCCGTTGCAGTTGGGGATGCAGATTTGTGTTTATTATTATTGCGTACACCGCGCTAATCGTAAAGGTTAGTGTTTTCATGTTCTGAAATAAAAAAGATACACAATACGTAAATACAATCGTATCAATAGACAATACACAATACGTGCAGGAGTAGGCCATTCGGCCCTTCGAGCCAGCACCGCCATTTAATGTGATCATGGCTGATCATCCACAATCAACATCCCCGTTCCTGCCTTCTCCCCATACCTCCTGACTCAGCTATTTTTCAGAGCCCTATCTAGCTCTCTTTTGAAAGCATCCAGCGAACCTGCCTCCACCTGAGGCAGACAATTCCACAGACTCACCACTCTCTGTGAGAAAAGGTGTCACCTCGTCTCCATTCTAAATGGCTCACTCCTTATTTTTAAACTGTGCACCTGGTTCTGGACTCCCCCAACATCGGGAACATGTTTCCTGCCTCTAGCGTGTCCAAGCCCTTAACAATCTTATATCTTTCAATGAGATCCCCTCTCACCCTTCTAAACTCCAGAGTGTACAAGCCCAGCTGCTCCATTCTCTCAGCATATGACAGTCCCGCCATCCCGGGAATTAACCTTGTAAACCTACGCTGCACCTCCTCAATTGCAAGAATGTCCTTCCTCAAACTAGGGGACCAAAACTGCACACAATACTCCTGGTGTGGTCTCACTAGCACTCTATATAACTGCAGAAATACCTATTTGCTCCTATATTCGATTCCTCTTGTTATAAAGGCCAACATTCCATTCGCTTTCTTCACTGACTGAATGTACCTACATGCTTACGTTCGTAGACTGATGTACAAGGACCCCCACCCCCAGATCCCCTTGTACTTCCCTTTTTCCCAACTTGACGCAATGTAGATAGTAATCTGCCTTCCTGTTTTGCTACCAAAGTGGATAACCTGACATTTATCCATATAACCATGTAACAATTACAGCACGGAAACAGGCCATCTCGGCCTTTCTAGTCCGTACAGAAATCTTACTCTCACCTAGTCCCATCTACCTGCACTCAGACCATAACCGTCCATTCCTTTCCCGTCCATATACGTATCAAATGTATTTTTAAATGATAAAATCGAACCTGCCTCCACCACTTCCAATGGAAGCTCATTCCACACAGCTACCACTCTCTGAGTAAAGATGTTCCCCCTCATTTTACCCCTAAACATCTGTCCCTTAATTGTCAAATCATGTCCTCTTGTTTGAATCTTCCCTAATCTCAATGGAAAAAACGTATCCACGTCAACTCTGTCTACCCCTCTCATAATTTTAAAGACCTCTATCAAGTCCCCCCTTAATCTTCTGCGCTCCAAAGAATAAAGACCTAACCTTTCGCTGTAACTTAGGTTCTGAAACCCAGGAAGCATTCTAGTAAATCTCCTCTATACTCTCTCTCTATTTTGTTGACATATTTCCTATAATTTGGCGACCAAAATTGTACACTATACTCCAGAATTGGCCTCACCAATGCCTTGTACAATTTTACCATTACATTCCAACCTAACTACTCAATGCTCTGATTTATAAAGGCCAGCACACAAAAAGCATTCTTTACCACCCTATCTGCATGAGATTCCACCTTCAGGGAACTATGCACAGTTATTCCTAGAGTCCTCTGTTCAACTGCATCCCTCAATTCGCTACCACTTACCATGTACGTCCTATTTTGATTTTTCCTGCCAAGATGTAGCACCTCACACTTATCAGCATTAAACTCCATCTGCCATCTTTCAGCCCACTCTTCCAAATGGCCTAAATATCTCTGTAGACTTTGAAAATCTACTTCATTATCCACAACACCACCTACTGCAGTAGTAAGTACCATCTGCATACTTACTAATCGAATTTACCACACCATCATCCAGATCATTGATGTATATGACAAACAACAATGGGCCCAACACAGGTTCCCGAGGCACCCCACTAGTCACTGGCCTCCAACCTGACAAACAGCCATCTCCCATTCAGACACTGTTGAATCCATCTTGCTACTCCACCATTAATACTAAACAATTGAACCTTCTTAACCAACCTTCCATGTGGAACCTTGTCAAAGGCTTTACTGAAGTCCATATAGACAACATCCACCGCTTTACCCTCATCAATTTCCCTAGTAACCTCTTCAAAAAATTCAAGAAGATTAGTCAAACAAGACGTTCCAAGCACAGGTCCATGTTGACTGTTCCTAATCAGACCCTGTTTATCCAGATGATTATATATATTATCTCTAAGTATCCTTTCCATTAATTTGCCCACCACTGACGTCAAAACTAACAGGTCTATAATTGCTAGGCTTGCTCTTAGAACCCTTTTTAAACAATGGAACAACATGCGCAGTACGCCAATCCTCCGGCACCATTCCCGTTTCAAATGACATTCGAAATATTTCTGACATAGCCCCTACAATAAGTTCCCTCAATGTCCTAGGGAATATCCTGTCAGGACCTGGAGACTTGTCCATTTTTATATTTTTCAAAAGTGTCAGTACTTTGTAGCGGCACCATACGTGGTGAATAAATGTGAGACGTCAAGCCGGTTCAAATAGTCGTTTATTCAGTGGTGACACGTTAGGTTGGTGCGCTAACTATAATACAATGTTGATGTAGCTGAGCGAGGTTGTTATCTCGGGCTCAGCTACCTGTCGACTCCTCAAGGTCTCGAGGTGAGAGACCTTAAGTACCAGGACACTCCCTTTAGTCCATGACGTCACGTGCCCGCCCTCATATCTCCTGACGAGGGATCGAACATGAGTGGCCCGTGTTTAGGCTGACGCCACAACTTCCTCTTCTTTGAATCTCATAGTTTCCTTAGCTACTCTACTTATTTCCCTTACCTCACATAATTCAATATCCTTCTCCTTGGTGGATAACGAAGAAAATAAAGTGTTCAATATCTCCCACATCGCTTTTGGCTCTGCAGATTGCTGTCCACCCTGACTCTCTAATGGACCAATTCTATTCCTCGTTATCCTTTTGCTATTAATATAGCTGTAGAAACTCTTTGGATTTACTTTCACCTTACTTGCCAAAGCAACCTCATATCTTCTTGTAGCTTTTCTAATTTCTTTCTTAAGATTCGTTTTACCTTCTTTATACTCCTCAAGTACCGCATTTACTCCATGCTGTCTATAATTATTGTAGATCACTCTCTTTTTCCGAACCGTGTCCAATTTCCCTTGAAATCCATGGCTCTTTCCAATTATTACTTTCCTTTCAACCGAACAGGGACATAAAGATTCTGAACTCTTAAAATGTCACTTTTAAATGTCCTCCATTTCTCTTCTACATCCTTCTCATAAAACAAAATGTCCCAATTCACTCATTTTATATCCTTTCGCATCTCCTCAAAGTTAGCCTTTCTCCAATTAAAAATCCCAAACCTTGGTCCAGTTCTGACCTTCTCCATAATTATATTGAAACTAATGGTATTGTGATCACTGGACCCGAAGTGCTCCCCAACACATACCTCCACCACCTGACCTGTCTCATTTCCTAACAGGAGGTCCAGCACTGCCCCTTCTCTAGTAGGCACCTCTATGTATTGCTGCAAAAAACTATCCTGCATACATTTTACAAATTCCAAACCATCCAACCCGTTTACAGAATGTGGTTCACAGTCTTTGTGTGGAACATTGAAATCTCCCACAATCACTACCTTGTGCTTACTACTAATATCTGCTATCTCCTTACATATTTGCTCTTCTGATTCTACTATTCCTACAAATAAACTAAAACTTCTAAGCCCTCTCTAAATACTTTGCATCCTGCAGCAGAGAACATATCAGAACGCTGTAGGTAAGGCAGCATTTGTGGTGTATGTATCCTAATGGCTCCTGTCACCAGACCTCTTCGTGCTCTCGACGCAAAACGCCGTTAGTCTGTGCCCTGCACGGATGTGTCCCGCCCCACAGAGATCCTCCATCAATTTATGTTTTTCTCGCATTGTTTAGTCCGATTCAGATCATCTGCTGCAAAACTAACGTGGTCAGATATGGTGAGAAATGCATCCGTGTAAATGAGTCGTACGACTGAAAAGGGGGCAGTTGTCGGACATCTGACACGGCGCAATAGTAGAAGAAATGAAGAACAAGACAGAAAACGATCTGTGGAGATGAATCCATGTGTTTCAATCAAGCTTTGATTACACAGTCATAGAGTCATACAGTGCGGCAACGGGCCCTAATGTCTGCCCGCGTTTGTTCCCTGTCCCTCCAAACCTGTCCTATCCATTTACCTGTCCAACTGTTTCTTAAATGGGGGGATAGTCTATGCTAAATGTTGGGATAGACCCACCTCCTGTCGCTCTCTGTTCGCGGAGACAAGCCCAAAAAAGTATGTAATTTCCCGGTGTGAAGTTTCAAACGAAATTTCTATTCATTTTGATTCGTACCCGAACTTCTAGTTGTCGACCGGGTGTGTTGCCTGTGGGCCAATCATACTCTTCAGATCAGAATGCCACTCACTAAGGTGTAGAACACCATCCGTTTTTAGATTGGATAGCTACTCCTCATTTAAATGTTAATATCAAAACATTCGTCTGGATGGCGTGCTACAAATTTGCTCTTTATTCCTCACTGGATGAATTCATCGAGTTACGATGGAGAGATTCGTGGATCCGCCACCTCATAGCCTCCAGCCCCCTCCCCCTCTGAACCATGTTCTACGGTTATGTTATCCCATAAACGGCGAGGATGCTGCCATCTTCTCAGGTTTAGTCCCACATTTTGCAGATATGTCATGTACATTAATGATCTGGACGATGGTGTGGTAAATTGGATTAGTAAGTATGCAGATGATACTAAGATAGGTGGGGTTGCGGGTAATGAAGTAGAGTTTCAAAGTCTACAGAGAGATTTATGCCAGTTGGAAGAGTGGGCTGAAAGATGGCAGATGGAGTTTAATGCTGATAAGTGTGAGGTGCTACATCTTGGCAGGACAAATCAAAATAAGACGTACATGGTAAATGGTAGGGAATTGAAGAATGTAGGTGAACAGAGGGATCTGGGAATAACTGTGCACAGTTCCCTGAAAGTGGAATCTCATGTAGATAGGGTGGTAAAGAAAGCTTTTGGTGTGCTGGCCTTTATAAATCAGAGCATTGAGTATAGAAGTTGGGATGTAATGTTAAAATTGTACAAGGCATTGGTGAGGCCAATTCTGGAGTATGGTGTACAATTTTGTTCGCCTAATTATAGGAAGGATGTCAACCAAATAGCGCGAGTACAGAGGAGATTTACTAGAATGTTGCCTGGGTTTCAGCAACTAAGTTACAGAGAAAGGTTGAACAAGTTAGGGCTTTATTCTTTGGAGCGCAGAAGGTTAAGGGGGGACTTGATAGAGGTTTTTAAAATGATGAGAGGGATAGACAGAGTTGACGTGGAAAAGCTTTTCCCACTGAGAGTAGGGAAGCTTCAAACAAGGGGACATGACTTGAGAATTAAGGGACTGAAATTTAGGGGTAACATGAGGGGGAACTTCTTTACTCAGACAATGGTAGCTGTGTGGAATGAGCTTCTAGTGAAGGTGGTGGAGGCAGGTTCGTTTTTATCATTTAAAAATAAATTGGATAGTTATATGGATGGGAAAGGAATGGAGGGTTATGGTCTGAGCGCAGGTATATGGGACTAGGGGAGATTATGTGTTCGGCACGGACTAGAAGGGTCGAGATGGCCTGTTTCCGTGCTGTAATTGTTATATGGTTATATGGTTATATGGTTATATGCGGTATTGAAACCGTTACCATATTTGAAATGCGATTCGACGGGGGCATTGGTAGGAAAGGTGAAACTGCAAGTAGGAGAATCGCGGGCAAATGTGACTAGCGTTGACTGGGCATCTCGGTTAGCCGGGACGAGTTGAGCCATAGGGCCAGATTCACTGCTGCATGACTATCACTGGGACTGAGAATAGTCAGTTAGATGCTCAGTGACCTGTACTAGTTGTGTTTGTGTGTGGGGAGAACAAATGGGCAGTTTAATTTGAGTATGCAGAGAACAAAGTGGGATGAATGAAAATGGTTGGATTGTCGGCGTGGGTGGGTGGCTCAAATATCCTGTTTGCGTGTTGTATGAAATTCAGATTGTAAATGGGCACGCATTGCTCTCAGTGGGAATTTAACCGCGTTTATCAGTTCACCTCTGAATTTACTCTGAGTCGCCACGTAAATACACGTGTTAGTGCAGGTACTGAGCAGCTGCAGGAACATCGACGTGACCCTCGTGATATAGTAATAACCGGTAGGGGAGCTGTCATATCCGGTCTTCGCAATACTAGTAAAGATGGAAAAGACAACTTGTGTTGCCCACAGGAGTATGAAAGTGCCCGTGATACTAAAGAGTAAAACAATGGATTTCCTGCGGTTCTCCATCTCCGGGTCCTTCTCTCCGTTGCTGCGGCCCCGGAGACCCCTGCGGACTCTGCTGGCCGCTACAATCCGCCTGACCGTCAGCACATTGAGCAGAAGAATCAGAAAGAACGGGATACAAGGGACTAGAACGCTGTGTGTGACACCATACGCGACCCATGCAGACGACGTATAGAAGGTGGGTTTGGTGTAGCAACCCCAGGGAAGATTATCAAACACGTTGCCAGGAGTTATCGTAAAACACCGAGGGACGTTTTCCAAACAGCCCAGCACACTCACTGCCCCGATAACCACAGCCGCCGTTCTCTCAGTGCAATATCTTGTTTTCAGCTTCTCACAACAAATAGTCACAAACCGATCGAAGGTGAATGCCACCGTCAGCCAGACAGAGACCGCGGTGTTTGTAAAGATGAAGTAATAGATAGTCGTGCACACGGGAGTAATGTTCTGAAAAGAATACGCGAAGTAACTTAGAATAGTCTGTCGCAGAAACGGATCGGTGATGCCGACCTGGAGATCTGACGCTGCCATGGCCACCAGGTAGAGAGTGATGTATTTGGAGAGACCGCATTTACCTCGACAGAGAACCACAATCGCCAACAAGTTCACGATGAAGGAGAGAAGAGATATTACTGACACAAGACCCGCATAAAGTGTTCTGTGGAACATTGGCTGAGTGGAAGGTTTTCAAACTTGGATGCGTTGATCAAATGACCTTTAGCCCCGACAAAGTTCAGAGACTACAGTCTTTTCCCCAGATAGTCGCATCCATTTACACTATTAGTCCCATGTACAGCAGTTACAGAAACCATTAATATACAGCTCAATTGCAGGTGAGAGGAAACAAGAGCACAGCCAGTAGCGCGGCGTCGGAGCACGAACGATGAAACATTGCTCTTATAGCACGGGAGGTATAGATTGAACCTGTGTCTCCGGAAGTGTGTGACACCGGCAGTACTGACTGTGGCACGATGGCGAAGATGTACAGATACATCTTCGGATAAAATTCGGATTTACAGATCGTTCGAAGGAGAGGATATCAAGATACATAATATTAACTGACATAATATTACGTGACAGCATATGTTTACATTTGAATTAACGCATATTAAAGTCGTGACACTTTCATAGAATCAGAAACCAGCTCGTGACATTCACTTGCTTTATCTCTTGAGCTGTAGCATTACAGGTCTAAAGCGGGACTATGATTCACGCAGCGACGAGTGCAGAAAATATATCGATTATATATTCAGTTAAGCAGGTCTGTCCGAGTGGGAAGAGATGTAATTTCACTAACTGGTTTCAGACTATCCACGGAAGGAGCCCAAGGTGCCATTCTCTCAGCTCCTGGTCAACAAATATCCAATCTCAGGGTCCTCTATTTTGAAGAAGGACATTCTTGCTATTGAGGGAGTGCAGCGTATGTTTACAAGGTTAATTCCTAGGATGGCGAGACTGCCATATGCTGAGAGAATGGAGCGCTGGGCTTGTTCGAGCCTGGTCTAGAGTTTAGAAGGATAGGAGGGGATCTTAATGAAACATGTAAAATTATTAAGGGTTTGGGCAAGCTGGAGGCAGAAAACATGATCCCGATGTTGGGGGAGTCCAGACGCAGGGGGCCACAGTTTAAGAATAAGAGGTAAGCCATTTAGAACGGAGACAAGGAAACACTTTTCCACACAGAGAGTTGCGAGTCTGTGGAATTCTCTGCCTCAGGGGTCGGTTCTCTGGATACTTTCAAGAGAGAGCTAGATAGGACTCTTAAAGCTAGCGGAGTGAGGGGATATGGGGTAAAGGCAGGAACGGGGTACTGATTGAGGATGATTAGCCATGACCACAATGAATGACGGTGGTGGCTCGAAGGGCCAAATGGTCTTCTCCTGCACCTATTGTCTATTGTCCAGTGCGGTTATCTGATACCTGCTCTCTGGTCAGGGCTCTGAACGGCGCAATCAGTCCAAAGAGTTACCCAGACCAGATTAAACAACGGGCATGACGTGCACATTGCGGCAGTTACAGTAAGAAAAACGGAATTAAAGTAAAGAAGTGAATTATTGAAACAGAAGTGCACGGAATGCGCCGGAGTACACGGAATGTCTCACAGCTAATGCAAGTACATGGAAATTAAAGACAAAACAAATTACCGAAAACAGCGACAACCGCTATTACAGGGTAATATATATCTTCAATTCGATAGATCAATGGATATTCCATAGCAGGAAGACACAATTAACTACTGCGGCTCCATCAGTCGGTCAACGCTGTAGCTCTATGGCGATGCCTTCTGGTGGGCACCGAGATATATAGAGAGCGATATTTCTCCAGCGACATGGGCTCATACCTGCTGATTGTCATTAGTGACACTCACAGAACAAACAACTTGCATCACAGCCATTGACTGCACCATGGGAGATTACAAGCAAATAATTGAAGGATCGAGTAAAAATAAAACACAAAACGAGTCGCTGAAGAAGGACTCCGAATAACGGATGCGATCCGAAACGTCACCTGTACATGTTCACAAAAAATGTTGCACGATCCCTTGAGTTACTCCAGCACTTTTCTTCGATGAAAATAAGAAATAATGATTTCCAGTGAAAGAATGATGTGTTATTTCATTTAATGTTGGTGTGCTTTCGATGATTTTCTCCAGGGCTTCAGACTGAATTATAAATGTATCTAAACTACCAACACTGAATCTTCCGGTACATGCAAACCAATCTCCCACTGCAACGTTCCATCTTTTATTGCGAAAATAAAGCATTATTTATTTCTGGCGAACTTGCAATAGGGTCAATAGACAATAGACAATAGGTGCAAGAGTAGGCCATTTGGTCCTTCCAGCCAGCACCTCCATTTAATGTGATCATGGCTTATTATCCCCAATCAGTACCCCGTTTATGCCTTCTGCCCATGTTCCCTGACTCCTCTGTCTTTAAGAGCCCTATTTAGCTCTCTCTTGAAAGTATCCAGAGAACCGGCTTCCACCGGCCCTCAGTGGCAAAGAATTCCACAGACACGCAACTCTCAATGTGAAGAAGTGTTTCATCGTTTCCGTTCTAAATGGCTAACCCCTTATTCTCAAACTGTGTTTGACCCCTGGATCTGGACTTCCCGTTCACAGAAAGTATTAGTCTCAGTACTTCTTAAATGTGGTGACAGTCACGGCGACCACCATCCTCTCAGGAATTGCACTGGCCCCATAGCAGAAGCATCCACGTCGCGGCGCTGGAAACTGGAAGTATCCCGAGCTAATTCTGCTACCACCATCATCATCTTTCGACTCCACAATCAAAAAGGTACAACAGATTGATTGAATTGAATTGAATCCTTTATTTGTCATTCAGACCTTTCGGTCTGAACGAAATGCTGTTGCCTGCAGCCATACATGTAATAATAACAAAACACAATAAACACAAATTAACATCCACCACAGTGAGTTCACCGAACACCTCCTCACTGTGATGGAGGCAAAAGTCTTAGAGTTACTGTCTCTTCCCTCCTCTTCTCCCTCTGCGCCGAGGCGATACCCCACCGGGCGATGGCGGCCCGGGGGGTGGTCGAAGCTGCCCGCAGCTGTTGCAACGGGTGCTCCGGAAAACAGGCACCAGCCTGTGACCTGCGAGCTCCCGACATTGTCCTCCACCGGCCCGCGGCCGAGCCCAGGATCCAGGTCGCCGCCGCCAGAACGCCGCCTCAGCCGCCGTAGCACCGTCTCCGCTCCGCACCGGGCCGCCCACAAGGCAGCGTCTCAGCCCCGCACCGGGCTGCCCCCACGGAAGCACCTTCCAGCCGGTAGCCGGTCCGCCCACAAGGCAGCGTCTCAGCCCCGCATCGGGCTGCTCACACGGGAGCACCTTCCAGCCGGTAGCCGTGCCGGCCGCACAGGAGTGTCTCAGCTCCGCACCATCCGCCCTCACCGGAGCGCCGAGTCGTGCCGCTACCCGGACGTCGCCACAGCTCGAAGACGGCCAGCCTCGCGTTGGTGAGTCCTGGCTGGCTCTACCTCCGGACCCTCGAGGTCGGTCGCAGGTTGGAGGCCGCCAGCTCCGCCATTAGGCCTCAGCTCAGACAGGGGAAGAGAAGGGGGATACGACAAAAAGTCGCATTCCCCCGAAGGGAGAGACAGAAAGCTCTGTTTCACCCTCCCCCCACACACATAACACCACCTAATAACCAAAAAAATTACTAAACTAGACAAAAAAAACAGACATAAAAAGTAAAAACAGACAGACTGCAGGCGAGCCGCAGCTGTATCACAGCGCCGCCACTTCCGTTGATGTACTTCCTACGGCACCTGACGAAGCACAATCTGCCACAGGCAATGATGGTCCAATTCTACATGGCCACCGTAGATTCTGTCCTCACCTTCTCCAACGTGGTCTGGTTTGGCTCAGCCACCAAGCACGACACATGGAGGCTGCAGGGAATCGTCCGATCAGCAGAGAAGGTTGTTGGCTGCAACCTTCCCACCATTGATGAACTGTGCACTGCAAGGGTTAGGAAGTGAGCGGGCAAGATCATCTCTGACCCCTCGCACCCAGGCCACAAACACTTTGCATCACTTCCCTCTGGAAGGCCACTCCGGATTGTGAAAGCTGCCACAGCCAGACAAAAAAACAGGTTTTATCAACGAGTAGTTGCTCTACTTAATAGCCAAAAATCTATAGCCTCCCTTTGATCTGGTATTTTGTTGGTTCACATGCTTGATCAATAGATTTTTATCATTAATGTTTTATTATTATTAATGTTTAGTGTTTTCTGCGTCATTCATAACTGTCACTATATGTCATGATGTTACTAGTGCGCGAGCACCAAGGCAAATTCCTTGTTGTGAATACTTAGCCAATAAACTTACTTACTTACTTACTTATTGCAACAAGTGGTGGCTGCCACTAATTGTCGCCGGATGCTTGCGTCCTTTTCAGGACCGACGATGACAGCGAGGTCAACATTTGTAGCAAGATGGACTCGAAAAGATGAAGGAATTGCACTCCAAATGGCATCACACTCTCCATCAATTTATCTTCCTGGTATCCTCTCCAAACGATTCACTCCTCATCTTAAACTTCTGTCATCGTTTAAATTGGCTATGGGATTACGTTTTCCACCATCAAGATAATAATAATAATAATAATAATAATAATAATAATAATAATAATAATAATAATAATAATAATAATAATAATAATAATAATAATAATAATAATAATAATAATAATAATAATAATAATAATAATAATAATAATAATAATAATAATAATAATAATCATAATAATAATAATAATAATAATAATAATAACAACAATAATAACAACAATAATAACAACAATAATAACAACAATAATACTAAGCCTTTATTGTAATTGTACTTAGAAATACAACGGATATTCGGCGAGCTACTCCTGATCAATGCAACCAAAACAAGTTAAAACAAGATATAAACACATCCAATACATTAACCATATAACCATATAACCATATAACAATTACAGCACGGAAACAGGCCGTCTCGGCCCTACAAGTCCGTGCCGAACAACTTGTTTCCCTTAGTCCCACCTGCCTGCACTCATACCATAACCCTCCATTCCCTTCTCATCCATATGCCTATCCAATTTATTTTTAAATGATACCAACGAACCTGCCTCCACCACTTCCACTGGAAGCTCATTCCACACCGCTACCACTCTCTGATTAAAGAAGTTCCCCCTCATGTTACCCCTAAACTTCTGTCCCTTAATTCTGAAGTCATGTCCTCTTATATGAATCTTCCATATTCTCAAAGGGAAAAGCTGGTCCACATCAACTCTGTCTATCCCTCTCATCATTTTAAAGACCTCTATCAAGTCCCCCCTTAACCTTCTGCGCTCCAGAGAATAAAGACCTAACTTATTCAACCTTTCTCTGTAACTTAGTTGTTGAAACCCAGGCAACATTCTAGTAAATCTCCTCTGCACCCTCTCTATTTTGTTGACATCCTTCCTATAATTGGGCGACCAAAATTGTACACCATACTCCAGATTTGGTCTCACCAATGCCTTGTACAATTTTAACATTACATCGCAGCTTCTATACTCAATGCTCTGATTTATAAAGGCTAGCATACCAAAAGCTTTCTTTACCACCCTATCTATATGAGATTCCTCCTTCAAGGAACTATGCACGTTTATTCCCAGATCCCTCTGTTCAACTGTATTCTTCAATTCCCTACCATTTACCATGTACGTCCTATTTTGATTTGTCCTGCCAAGGTGTAGCACCTCACACTTATCAGCATTAAACCCCAACTGCCATCTTTCAGCCCATTCTTCCAAATGGCCTAAATCACTCTGTAGACTTTGGAAATCCTCTTCATTATCCACAACACCCCCTATCTTGGTATCATCTGCATACTTACTAATCCAATTTACCACACCTTCATCCAGATCATTGATGTACATGACAAACAACAAAGGACCCAACGCAGATCCCTGAGCCACCCCACTACTCACCTGCCTCCAACCCGACAAACAGCCATCCACCATTACCCTCTGGCTTCTCCCATTCAGCCACTGTTGAATCCATCTTGCTCCTCCTGCGTTTATACCCAACAATTGAACCTTCTTAACCAACCTTCCGTGAGGAACCTTGTCAAAGGCCTTACTGAAGTCCATATATACAACATCCACTGCTTTACCCTCATCAATTTCCCGAGTAACCTCTTCAAAACATTCAAGAAGATTAGTCAAACACGACCTTCCAGGCACAAATCCATGTTGACTGTTCCTAATCAGACCATGTTTATCCAGATGCTTATATATATAATCTCTAAGTATCCTTTCCATTAATTTGCCCACCACTGACGTCAAACTAACAGGTCTATAATTGCTAGGTTTACTCTTAGACCCCTTTTTAAACAAGGGAACAACATGCGCAGTACGCCAATCCTCCGGCACTATTCCCGTTTCTAATGACATTTGAAATATTTATTTCATAGCCCCTGCTATTTCTACACTAACTTCCCTCAATGTCCTAGGGAATATCCTGTCCGGGCCTGGAGACTTATCCACTTTTATATTTCGCAAAAGTGTCAGTACTTCCTCTTCTTTGAATCTCATAGTTTCCATAGCTACTCTACTTGTTTCCCGTACCTCACATAATTCAATATCCTTCTCCTTGGTGAATACCGAAGAAAATAAATTGTTCAATATCTCCCCCATCTCTTTTGGCTCTGGAGATAGCTGTCTACTCTGACTCTCTAATGGACCAATTTTATCCCTCGTTATCCTTTTGCTATTAATATAGCTGTAGAAACCCTTTGGATTTATTTTCACCTTACTTGCCAAAGCAACCTCATATCTTCTTTTAGCTTTTCTAATTTCTTTCTTAAGATTCTTTTTACATTCTTTATACTCCTCAAGCACATCATTTACTCCATGCTGCCTATAATTATTGTAGATCTCTCTCTTTTTCCGAATCATGTGTCCAATTGCCCTTGAAAACCATGGCTCTTTCTAATTTTTACTATTTCCTTTCAACCGAACAGGAACATAAAGATTCTGTACTCTTAAAATGTCACCTTTAAATGTCTTCCATTACTCTTCCACATCTTTCCCATAAAACAAACTGTCCCAATTTACTTCTTTTATATCCTTTCGCATCTCCTCAAAGTTAGCCTTTCTTTAATCAAAAATCTCAACCCTAGGCCCAGTTCTGACCCTCTCCATAATTATATTGAAACTAATGGTATTGTGATCACAGGTCCAGAACTGTTCCCCAACGCATACCTCCGCCACCTGACCCGTCTCATTTCCTAACAGGAGGTCCAGCACTGCCCCTCCTATAGTCGGTACCTCTATGTATTGCTGCAAAAAACTATCCTGCACACATTTTACAAACTCCAAACCATCCAGCCCATTTACATAATGTGTTTCCCAGTCTATGTGTGGAAAGTTGAAATCTCCCACAATCACTACCTTGTGCTTACTACTAATATCTGCTATCTCCTTACATATTTGCTCTTCCAATTCTCGATCCCCATTTGGCGGTCTATAATACACCCCTATAAGTGTTGCTACACCTTTCCCACTTCTCAGTTCCACCCAAATAGCCTCCCTAGATGAGCCCTCCAATCTATCCTGCCAAAGCACTGCTGTAATATATTCCCTGATAAGCAATGCAACACCTCCACCTCATGCCCCACCAATTCTATCACACCTGAAGCAACGAAATCCTGGAATATTTAGTTTCCAATCACAGCCCTCCTGCAACCATGTTTTACTGATCACCACAACATCATACTTCCAGGTGTCTATCCAGACTCTAAGCTCATCCACCTTTCTTACAATGCTCCTAGCATTAAAATATGCACATTTAAGAAACCCCCCGCCTCTTATTCTCTGTTTATATCCTTTTTTTAATTTCTCCTCTTGTGCCCGAGTGCTTCCCTTTTCTGCTTCCTGCCTCCCATTCTGTCTACTAGCTTTCTCTATTTGAGTCCCTCGCCACAACCATTCTAGTTTAAAGTCTCCCCAGTAGCCTTTGCAAATTTCCCCGCCAGGATATTGGTCCCCCTCGGGTTCAATACGTTATTTAACTGCTTAAAATAGTAGATACATTATATTTCTCACACCTAGGTAGAACATAGCACTGGGAGAATATTACACTTTAAAATTGATTAAATAGTTAAAAGATGTTTTTTAAACAGAAGAAATATTATCTGAGTGGTCGGTTTCCACTCCACATATCTTCACCATCAAATGTTAGATGTCTCCAGTGAGGCCAGATTGCGAATAATGTGTTTCAGCGCCGGTCTCGCTGCCTCGTGAATGCACTGTTGATAGAGGGATAGAGAATGTACAGTGAATATGATAACCCGTTAAATGTTTTGGGGAATGTAATCAGTCTGTGTGTACACACGCTCGATCCAGGACGTTTGTGGATTAAAATATGTAGGTATGGTGTATGATTGACATAGCGGGCAAACGCTAGAGATAGTGAGCTCTGTCGCTGCTCAAGAGGCTCGGCCCATGCAATAGATACAATTTTCACTGCATGTTATGTGTTTCCTTTGTCTAGTATTCCGCATGCGGCCTTACTAGCGACTTACAGAGCCACAACATTACATCCCTGTGTCTGTATACAAGCCCTCTTGAAATAAAGGCAACAAGTAAGAAAGAATGCTACATGCTGAACGAACTCTACAGGTGCACAGTTGAGAACATGCTGACCGGTGGTATATTGGTTTGGTTCGGCAACGTGTACGCCCAGGTGCGGAAAAGACTGCACAATGTAGTAACCACTACCCAGTCTACCATCGGCTCTGACCTCCCTCCAATCAAGGGGATCTATCGCAGTCGCTGACCCAAAAGGGCTGCAGCATCATCAAGGACCCACTCCATCCTGGCAACACACTCATCTCCCCGCTGCCTTCAGGGAGAAGGTACCGGAGCCTGAAATCTGCAATATCCAGGTTCTGCAATAGCTCTTCCGCACAGCCAACTCAACTCATTAAACTCAACTCAAACAAAACTATGAACATAATAGTCCATTGCACTTTATCTGCTTATTTATGTGTGTATATATATATTCAATGTTATATGGACACACTGATCCGTTCTGTATTTATTCATGCCCACTATATTTCATTTCCCTATCTGGGACTCATGACAATAAACTCTCTTGAATCTTGAATCTTCAATCATCGAGTTTGCTTTCCTTAATACCGATTATACTTGCAGATTATTTTTGGGGAAAATTTGCACCATCACTCCCAAGTCCCGTTGTACCTCAGATTTCTGGATTCTCAGCGCATTTAGAAAAACCTCTACGCCTTTATTCTTACGACCAGGATGCAGGACTGCATACATTGCTGCACATTATTCCATCTGCCAATTCGCTGCCCACTCTCTCAACCTGTCCAAGTCCTGCAGAATCCCTGCTTTCTCTACACGACCGGCCCTACACCTATTTTAGTATCATCCGCAAAGCGTGCTACAACGCTTTCAATCCTCTCGTCCAAATCATTGATATACAACGTGAAGGTGGCATGGAGAAAGAGGATTAGAGGGAGTGAGAAAGAGAGTGTTTGAGAGAACCATCAGGAGAGCGAGAGATCGAGAGTGACAGAGAGAGGCAGACACTAGTGGAAATAAATAGAGTGAACGAGAGAGAATGGTGGAGATAGGTAGAAGGTTTTAGTAAAACGGCATTGAAAGAGAAGGCGCAGACACTTGCAGAACGCTACTATTCACTGGAAACCAGCCAGAAAAAAAGCCCAGATTATTGCCACTTCTTGCATTCTGCCATGTAGCGAACGTGCTATCCATGGTAGTATCTGCCCTCTGATACCGTGGGCTCTCGTCTTCCTAAGCAGCCTAACGTGTGGCACCTCATCCAAGGATTTCTGAACATCTAAGTAAACAGAATCTATTGGCTCTCCTTTGACTGCCCTGCTATTTATTTCTTGAAAGAATTCCAGCAAACTTGTGAAGCAATACCTCCACTTAACAAGGCCATGCTGACTTCGGTCTATTAATGCATCGACTTCTCAGTACTTCGTAACCTCATCCCTTATAAATGGCTCTAAAATCTTACAAACCACCGAAGTCAGACTAACCGGCCTAGGACCAATCCTGGCAATAGTTATTCCTGAAGTGTCACTCTCAATGCCTTCCTAATCTCCAAAGCCACCTTTTCCTGAAACCTAGTGTACAGTCCATCCGGCCCAGATCACCTATTCACCTTTGGCCCTTTCAGCCACTTCACAAACGTCCACCCTCTGACTCTCTTGAATTTCACGCACGTTGCTGGTGTCTTTGCTGTGAAGATTTTTGCAAATATCTCAAGGCGTATGAATGTGGATACATCTCCCGGGTCTGATCAGTTATATCCGAGATTAGTGTGACAATAGACAATAGACAAGAGATGCAGGAGTAGGCCATTCTGCCCTTCGAGCCAGCACCACCATTCAATGTGATCACATATGATCAGCCACATGCAGTACCCCGTTCCTGCCTTCTCGCCATATCCCCTGACTCCGCTATCTTCATAGCTCTCTCTGAACCAGGGGCCACAGTTTAAGAATAAGCGCTAACCCATTTAGAACGGAGGTAAGGACACACTTTTTCACACAGAGAGTTGTGAGTCAGTGGAATTCTCTGCCTCAGAGGGTGGTGGACGCCGGTCCTCGGGATACTTCAAGAGAGAGTTAGAAGGGCTCTTCAGGATAGCGGAGTTGGGGGATATGTGTAGAAGGCAGGAACCGGGTACTGATTTTGGTTGATCAGCCATGATCACATTGAATGGCGGTGCTGGCACGAAGGGCCGAATGGCCTACACCTGCACCTATTGTCTATTGTATATACTCCTTGTTTAATGCCAGCTTTATAATTGAGTTTCCGGGCTGGAGTTCTGTGAGCTGCAGCGCTCAGTATCTGCGTGCATGCAGCTGTCTGTCAACAGCGTAGATATCAATGGCCACATCCCTCAGAACAGTGGACGGCCTAGCTTCAGAAACCAAGACCAATCGGTTTGACAATCACGACCGTTATACACCATGCACAACGTGGCAATAACATTCTAGTTAACCATTTCTGCTTCTGGAAATGCAGTAACTCGGATAGGATTTGAACATAACCTGTAGGAATTTTTTCTGCGGCATTTCTCATTTGTCCTCCTGTCCGCTGTTATTCACTTTTGGTTATTTATTATATAAAGACTTGTGACAAAACTAATTACCGTAGGTTAGTTCTGATGGATCTACCCGAGCGAGGGAGTATTTCAACTCCATTCAAGCCAACCGGAAGTTTGCTTGCAGATACGAAGTGACACACAAGGCGTCCTGGTGCCAACGCAACAACCTGCAGCTCAATGATCTTAAGACAGTTGAATTGATTGTAGACTTTAGTAGAGCTCCCCCTCCCCTCACCACACTCACAATCAACAACACCACCGTCACATATGTGGAGTATTTTAGATTATGTTAGAGCAGGGGTCGGCAACCTACGGCCCCCAGAAACACATATGTGGCCTTCCTGGGAACCATCATCTCCAAGGACCTTAAATGGGAGGCTACCATCGACTCCACAGTCAAAAAGGCACAACAGATGATGTACTACCTGCGGCAGCTGAGGAAGCACAATCTGCCAAAGGCAATGATCGTCCAAATCTATACGGGCATCGTAGAGTCTGTCCTCACCGTCTCCATCATGGTCTGGTTTGGCTCACCCACTAAGTACGAAATCCGGAGGCTGCAGCGAATCGTCCGATCAGCTGGGAAGTTTATTGGCTGCAACCTTCCCTCCATTGATGAACTGCACACTGTAAGGGCCAGGAAGCGAGCGGGTATGATCATCTCTGACCCTTCTCACCCCGGCCACAAACTATTTGAATCACTTCCCTCTGGAAGGCGACCACGGACTGTCAAAGCTGT
>NW_022630104.1:415000-452500 GCF_010909765.2 Amblyraja radiata
GTTTATAGAACATGAAATGCATTTGTTGTATAGAGTTTGTAAATGTGTCTATATTGTCTTTGAAACGAATGTTTATAGAAAATGCATTTGTTGTAAAGAGTTTGTAAATGTGTCTATATTGTCTTTGAAATGAATGTTTATAGAAAATGAAATGCATTTGTTGTAAAGAGTTTGTAAATTTGTCTAAATTGTCTTTGAAATGAATGTTTATAGAAAATGAAATGCATTTGTTGTAAAGCGTTTGCAAATTTGTTTATATTGTGTTTAAAATGGTTGCAACCGTTTTCAGATGGATAAAGCATGAATAAACATTTTTATTTGATCAGAACTGTGTTTAAGTTTAAAATTGAATCTCATTTCGTGATTTTGGCTGGATTGCAAGATGGCGTCGATGACGTCATTGCCGGTTATCGGCAAGCCGGCGTCAATGACATCATTTCCGGTTCGCGGTAAGATGGCGTCGTTGCCGTCATTTCCGGTTATCGGTGAGATGGCGCCGATGCCGTCATTTCCGGTCGGAGGCAAGATAGCGCAGACTGCAGAAGACACACAGAGTGTAGGCGCTGCTGAATAATTCCACAGAGCTGCCTGCTTTCTCTATGATAAGTGTGTGTTTGTCAGACGTCATTTAAAAGCAGCATTGTGTTTGAGCCACACTCTGCAGCAGGCTTTGAATATTCGTTTCACACACTGTATATTCAACATGTTCTGAAGTTATTTGGCATTTTAGTATTGTGTGTGTGTGTGTAGGTATCGGTGTGTGTGTATGCGTGAATGTGTGTGTGTGTGTGTGTGTGTGTGTGTGTGTGTGTGTGTGTGCGTGTGCGTTTGTTTGACGTTATTTCAAAGCAGCATTGTGATTCAGCCACAGACTCTGCAGCAGGCTTTGACGATTCGTTTTACACACTGTATTTAGTATTGTGTGTGTGTGTGAATATATATATATATATATGTGTGTGTGTGTGTGTGTGTGTGTGTGTGTGTGTGTGTGTGTGTGTGTGTGTGTGTGTGTGTGTGTGTGTCTGTGTGTGTGTGTGTGTGTGTGTGTGTGTGTCTGTGTGTGTCTGTGTGTGTGTGTGTGTGTGTGTGTGTGTGTGAATATGAGTGTGTGTGTGTGTGTGTGTGTGTGTGTGTGTGTGTGTGTGTGTGTGTGGTTGTGTGTGTGTGTGTGTGTGTGTGTGTGTGTGAATATATGTCTGTGTGAATATGTGTGTGTGTGAATATGTGTGTGTGTGAATATGTGTGTGTGTGAATATATGTGTGTGTGAATATATGTGTATATATATATATATATATGTGGGTGTGTGAATATGTGTGTGTGTGTGTGTGTGAGTGTGTGTGTATGTGTGAATAGGGGGTTGCACGTAAGGTTACTGGGTCATAGGGCTTGACGCACAGAGCCGCTCAATCCAACTGGAAGACATCCGTCACTTCCGGTATATGTTATTAATGCTAGAAACGCATACTTACCTACCTGTTAAAAACAGCAAAAATGTTGAATTTTTGCGCTGAAAAAAATTGTGGAAGTCGGGGTAAGTGTGAGAGACATGTACCACTTTAGAATTCCAAACGTGATTATGGAAATCGGGATGAGCGTGTGAGACATTTAGCCTACTTCAGAATTCCAAAAGTGAGGAGAAATGGCCGGAGATAGAAGTGAGAGCTGAAGGGTCAACAACAGACAGAGTGCTTAGCGAACATTGGCCGTTTTCTCACTGCATTTCATCAACTAAGGCATTATAACCATATAACCATATAACAATTACAGCTCGGAAACAGGCCATCTCGACCCTTCTAGTCCGTGCCGAACACATAATCTCCCCTAGTCCCATATACCTGCGCTCAGACCATAACCCTCCATTCCTTTCCCATCCATATAACTATCCAATTTATTTTTAAATGATAAAAACGAACCTGCCTCCACCACCTTCACTGGAAGCTCATTCCACACAGCTACCACTCTCTGAGTAAAGAAGTTCCCCCTCATGTTACCCCTAAACTTCAGTCCCTTAATTCTCAAGTCATGTCCCCTTGTTTGAATCTTCCCTACTCTCAGTGGGAAAAGCTTTTCCACGTCAACTCTGTCTATCCCTCTCATAATTTTAAAAACCTCTATCAAGCCCCCCCTTAACCTTCTGCACTCCAAAGAATAAAACCCTAACTTGTATTATTTGTATTTTTTCTTCATTTCTTCGGTATCTAAAAATTTCAGAAGTGATAAATCTGGCTGTAAATTTAGCTTCAGATTCGTTTTCATTTTGTACGTAAAAACCCACTTGAGGACCATGGGCGATTTAAAAAAAATTACAGCCAGATTTATCACTTCTGAAACTTTTTAGATGCCCAAGAAATCAAGAAAAAACACAAATAATGCCTTAGTTGATGAAATGCAGTGAGCAAACGGCCAATGTTCGCTAAGCACTCTGTCTGTTATTGACCCTTCAGCTCTCACTTCTATCTACCGTAATTTCTCCTCACTTTTGGAATTCTGAAGTAGGCTAAATGTCTCACACGCTCATACCGATTTCCATAATTATTTGCAGCCCAAAAATTGACATTTTCGGCGGGTTGTAACGGGCCCGCTATGTTGGAAACCATGGTAAGTGCCTACCTGCAGTACATCGCGTGTAATCCATTTGGTGTTGCGTAGCAACAATACGGGTCGTGGGTCGTGACCCGACTGCCGTGAACCCTCCCTATATGAGTGTGTGTGTGTGTGTGTGTGTGTGTGTGTGTGTGTGTGTGTGTGTGTGTGTGTGTGTGTGTGTGTGTGTGTGTGTGTGTGTGTGTGTGTGTGAATATATGTGTGTGTGAATATATATATGTGTGTGTGTGTGTGTGTGTGTGTGTGTGTGTGTGTGTGTGTGTGTGTGTGTGTGTGTGTGTGTGTGTGTGTGTGTGTGTGTGTGTGTGTGTGTGTGAATGCGTGTGTGAATATGTGTGTGAATATGTGTGTGTGTGTGTGTGTGTGTGTGTGTGAATATGTGTTGTGTGTGTGTGTGAATATGTGTGCGTGTGTGTGAGTGAATATGTGTGTGAGTGAATATGTGTGTGTGTGAATATATGTGTGTGTGAATATATGTGTTTGTGTGTGAATGTGTGCGTGAATATGTGTGCGTGAATATGTGTGTGTGAATGTGTGTGTGTATGTGTGTGATTATGTGTGCGTGTGTGTGAATATATGTGTGTGTGAATACATGTGTGTGTGTGTGTGTGTGTGTGTGTGAATATATGTGTATTTTTTGTGAATATGTGTGCGTGTGTGTGAATATGTGTGTGTGTGAATATGTGTGTGTGTGAATATGTGTGTGTGTGTGAATGAATGTGTGTGTGAATCTGTGTGTGTGAATCTGCGTGTGTGAATATGTGTGTGTGTGTGTGTGAGAATGTGTTTGTGAATGTGTGTGTATGAGTGTGAATTTATGTGTGTGTGTGTGTGTGTGTGTGTGTGTGTGTGTGTGTGTGTGTGTGTGTGTGTGTGTGTGTGTGTGTGTGAATAACTGTGTGTGTGTGTGTGTGTGTGTGTGTGTGTGTGTGTGTGTGTGTGTGTGTGTGTGTGTGTGTGTGTGTGTGTGTGTGTGTGTGTGTGTGTGTGTGTGTGAATATGAGTGTGTGTATGTGTGTGTCTGTGTGAAATGTAGTCTTTCGTAGTTCAGAGCTTATTTGTTATGTTTAATAGCGTGATGGCTGTCAGGAAGAATCTGTTCCTCGATGTAGATGTTACAGTTTTCAGTTTACAAAAGTCGGACGTGACACCAGAAGTCTGGCATCAGTCAGTCCACAGGCTGTGAGAATCAGTCCGTCCAAAGGCCATGAGTCAATCCCAAGACAGTGAGTGAGTACAGAGGTCATGAGTAATTCGCTCACAACCCCCCCCCCCCCCTCCTCCACTGTGACAACCCCCACCTCAAGATGCTGCCGTCCACCTGGCTATAGGATGCACCCCAACTGAAGACGCCCACATCCCCTGCATGAGGACACCCCCCCCCCCTTCTCATCAGCTCATAAGACTGAAGCTGTTCCCCTCCCTTGGCAGCACGACATTTGCCACCCCACCCTGATAGCCCCCACCTCAAAAAAATGTTTTGCACTAATTCCTTACTGTTCATTAACAACTGAAATCGTCTTTCGGCTGTTTTTTTCACATCATGTCAGGAAACGTTAGGTGATGTGGCTTTTGCTGTAGCATTCTCTGGGATAGCAGCTACATTAATGCCTTGTGGAAGAACTATACATTCTCGATTCAAGATATCCATCCAAGTGGCCGAGGATACATTGTGCAACATCGAGAAGGACTCTAAGACGACACATTTCATGAGGCAAGTGAAAGGTATTGTTTGGAATGAATGTGCAATGATCAGGAGAGAAAACATTGAAGCTGTGGACAGAACTCTTCAAGATTTCTTCAGCAACACTAAACCTTTTGGTGGAAAAATGAAGGGAAACGTAAACGTTTTCCTGAAGGATGGAACATCGACCATAGAATGTTGTCAATAAAAGCGTGCTTCGTTCAATGATGACTTCTGAGATAAATTCTCAGATTTTCTTAAAATTTGACCGCTGACTTTCTCTATATTAAAATTGTCTCTATTTATTAACAGGAAATAATCATCAAGAGGCAGTGAGCAGCAGACCACAGCAAGAGACACAACAAGAGACACAACAAGATACACAACAAGAGACACAACAAGAGACACAACAAGTAAGAACTTAATAAATCTCACCTTTAAAATTTAAATTGTTCTTATATTTTAAGAGTCATTCACACTTTAAACTTTATTAAAAACCTTTTTGCACTTTTAATGCCTGTGTGTTCTTCATCACAATGGGAATCTATCTATCTATCTATCTATCTATCTATCTATCTATCTATCTATCTATCTATCTATCTATCTATCTATCTATCTATCTATCTATCTATCTATCTATCTATCTATCTATCTATCTATCTATCTATCTATCTATCTATCTATCTATCTATCTATCTATCCATCTATCCATCTATCCATCCATCCATCCATCCATCCATCCATCCATCCATCCATCCATCCATCCATCCATCCATCCATCCATCTATCCATCTATCCATCTATCCATCTATCCATCTATCCATCTATCCATCTATCCATCTATCCATCTATCCATCTATCCATCTATCCATCTATCCATCTATCCATCTATCCATCTATCCATCTCTAAAACTCTCATCTTGGCCTCTTCCGGTTTGCGTTTATTTTACATTTCCATTTTTCGCCAATTTATTCGCCATTCCGTTGTGCTGCAAGCGCACCAGGTTTTGTTCCGATCGGTGGAATATAACAAAAGTTATGAAGGTTTATGTTCTTCTCTCCTGTCATTCTCTCCTGACACCCTTTCTGGCTGCCGCTGTCATTTACCGGCGGCGAGGTGAAGAAAGCCGAAGGATCGGACTGAGCAGAGTGTGGAGAGTGGGTGGGGCGATTACCACCACGTCGAGCCGCTGATCCCGAACCGCTGAGTCCGGGAACCGCTGAGCCCGAGAACCGCTGAGCCCGAGAGGTGGATAAAATCATGAGAGGAATAGATCGTATAGATGCAAAGAGTCTCTTGCGCAGAGTAGGTGAATCGCGGGTTTAAGAGACATGGGTTTAAGATGAATAGAAAAATATTTAATAGTAATCTGAGGGGTAACGTTTGCCAGAGGAGGTAGTTGAGGCTGGGACAATACCACAGTTTAAGAAACAGTTTGAGAAGTACATGGTACGGACAAGTTTGGAGGAATATGGTCTAAACGCGGGCAAATGGGACTAGTGCAGCCGAGACATGGGCCGGTGTGGGCAATTTGCGCCGAAGGGCCTGTTTCCAGTCTCTGACTATGACTTTCGGTCCCACTCGCCTAAGCCGGTACAATGGCCCCTACAATGCTTGTCCCATTTGCCAGTTTTGCAAGTACATTCGTCGCAACCTTTCTACGCCAGTTGCCTTTCTGAAATAATTTGTTTTCGGAGTTGCTGCGGTAGCGGCCTCTACAATGGCCTCTGACCAGGAATCGTGTCCGCATGGTGGGGCTGCGGTGACTAGTGGAGTGGCACGTGTGTGTGGCGGAGGACCAGACGGCATCTGTGTAGACGAGCAGGCATGTGAGGCAGATGGACGAGAGCCAACCGTGTCTGGCCGAGCGACAGGCGTGTGTGGCGGAAGGCCAGGCGTGTATGGAGGAGAGGCTGACGTGTCTGGCGAAAGTCTGGCGTGTCTGACGGAGAGGGACACTGACGGAGAGGGAGACTGGGTGACAGGCGTGGACATGTCTGCCGGAGGGGAGCTATGCGGATGTGTCGTTTCGGTGGGTATTGGGAAAAAAAACTTCTACAGCATGAACAGCGTTGCTCCTGCCCCTACAATATCCCAGCCTGAAGGTTCCCCTGCGATCCGCCTATACATTAGTGGACACCACTCCCCCCCCCCCCCCCCCCTCCCCAACAACAACGGATCCGGGTCTGTTGCAGTTGCGGATGCAGATTTGTGTTTATTATTATTGCGTACACCGCGCTAATCGAAAAGGTTAGTTTTTTCATGTTCTGAAATAAAAAAGATACACAATACGTAAATACAATCGTATCAATAGACAATACACAATACGTGCAGGAGTAGGCCATTCGGCCCTGCGAGCCAGCACCGCCATTTAATGTGATCATGGCTGATCATCCACAATCAACATCCCCGTTCCTGCCTTCTCCCCATACCCCCTGACTCAGCTATTTTTAAGAGCCCTATCTAGCTCTCTCTTGAAAGCATCCAGCGAACCTGCCTCCACCTGAGGCAGACAATTCCACAGACTCGCCACTCTCTGTGAGACAGTGTCACATCGTCGTCCTTTCTAAATGGCTTACTCCTTATTTTTAAACCGTGGACCTGGTTCTGGACTCCCCCAACATCGGGAACATGTTTCCTGCCTCTAGCGTGTCCACGCCCTTACCAATCTTATATCTTTCAATGAGCTCCCCTTTCACCCTTCTAAACTCCAGAGTGTACAAGCCCAGCTGATCCATTCTCTCAGCATATGACAGTCCCGCCATCCCGGGAATTAACCTTGTAAACCTATGCTGCAACCCCTGAATAGCAAGAATGTCCTTCCTCAAGTTAGGAGACCAGAACTGCACACAATACTCCTGGTGTTGTATCACTTGGACTATATATAACAGCAGAAATACCTGTTTGCTCCTATATTCGATTTTTCTTGTTATAAAGGCCAACATTCCATTCTCTTTCTTCACTTATTCCTGTACCTGCATGCTTACGTTCGTAGAATGATGTACACGGACCCTCCAGATTCCCTTGTACTTCCCCTTTTCCCAACGACGCCATTTAGATAGTAATCTGCCTTCCTGTTTTTGCTACCAAAGTGGATAACCTCACATTTATCCATATAACCATGTAACAATTACAGCACGGAAACAGGCCATCTCGGTCCTTCTAGTCCGTGCAGAACACTTACTCTCGACTAGTCCCATCTACCTGCACTCAGACCATAACCTTCCATTCCTTTCCCGTCCATATACTTATCAAATTTATTTTTCAATGATAAAATCGAGTCTGCCTCCACCACTTCCACTGGAAGCTCATTCTACACAGCTACCACTCTCTGAGTAAAGAAGTTCCCTCTCATTTTACCCCTAAACTTCTGTCCCTTAATTGTCAAATCGTGTCCCCTTGTTTGAAACATCCCTACTCTCAATGGAAAAAAACGTATCCACGTCAACTCTGTCTATCCCTCTCATAATTTTAAAGTCCCTCCTTAACCTTCTGCGCTCCAAAGAATATAGACCTAACTTGTTTAACCTTTCTCTGTAACTTAGGTTCTGAAACCCAGGCAACATTCTAGTAAATCTGTACTCTCTGTACTCTCTCTATTTTGTTGACATCATTCCTATAATTTTGCGACCAAAATTGTACACCATACTCCAGAATTGGCCTCACCAATGACTTGTACAATTTTAACATTACATCCCAACTTCTATACTCAATGCTCTGATTTATAAAGGCCAGCACACCAAAAGATTTATTTACCACCCTATCTACATGAGATTCCACCTTCATGGAACTTTGCACAGTTATTCCTAGATCCCTCTGTTCAACTGCATTCCTCAATTCGCTACCATTTACCATGTACGTCCTATTTTGATTTGTCCTGCAAAGATGTAGCACCTCACACTTATCAACATGGAACTCCATCCGCCATCTTTCAGCCCACTCTTCCAAATGGCCTAAATCTCTCTGAAGACTTTGAAAATCTACTTCATTATCCACAACACCACCTGTCTTAGTATAATCTGCATACTTACTAATCCAATTTATCACACCATCACCCAGATCATTGATGATATGACAAAAACAGTGGACCCAACACAGATCCCCGAGGTACCCCACTTGTCACCGGTTTCGAACCTGACAAACAGCCATCTCCCATTCAGCCACTGTTGAATCCATCTTGCTACTCCACCGTTAATACCAAACAATTGAACCTTCTTAACCAACCTTCCATGTGGAACCCTGTCAACGGCTTTACTGAAGTCTATATAGACAACATCCACCGCTTTACCCTCATCAATTTCCCTAGTAACCTCTTCAAAAAATTCAAGAAGATTAGTCAAAAATATGACCTTCCAAGCACAGGTCCATGTTGACTGTTCCTAATCAGACCCTGTTTATCCAGATGATTATATATATTACTAGACTAAGCGGGACCCGTCGGGTCCCAGCATCACACGGGAGGGCTGGACACCCAACACAATATTCCACCTCTCCACCATGCCAATATTGCTGGCCAGTGGGGGGGGGGGGTAACTTTCTGGTGCGCTAGTATGAGTGTTGTGGACCGAAGGTACAGATTTCCAGAGGGCTAGCATGGAGTTTGTGGGCCGAATGAATTTTTGGGCTGGAAGCTCAGTCACCGAGGCCTGGCAGTACAATCCATCGGACCTGGCAGGCTGGCAGCTGAGAAACTGCCAGATATTCTGCCCAAAACAGGTGACAGGCTGTAAGAGAGAAGGGGGAGAGGGTCGACTGAATGGTTTATTGGGCTGGCAGATCAGTCACTTACGGCTGTTGGGCTGGCAGTTCACTAACTCATGGCTCGTGGGCTGGCAGTGCAGTCACTCACGCCTGGTATGCTGGCAGTTCACTCAGTCACCCCCCCCCCCCCCCCATCCACACTCTGCACCTTGCCATTCCCCTCCCAACCACACATTCAGTGCATACAATACAATACAATACAATTCAATTTATTGTCATTTGGACCCCTTGATGTCCAAACGAAATGTCGTTTCTGCAGCCATACATTACAAACAAATAGACCCAAGACACAACATAATTTACATAAAAATCCATCACATTGCTGTGATGGAAGGCCAAAAAAACTTATCTCTCCACTGCACTCTCCCCCCCCCCCCCCCCCCCCCCCCCATGTCAGAGTCAAAGTCAAAGCCCCCGGCGGGCGATGGCGAATTGTCCCGCGGCCATTAAAGCCACGCCGGGTGATGCAAGGTCGCGGACCGGGTCTTGATGTTAGAGCTCCCGGCGTGCGTTCGCAGAGTCCCGCGGCCACTCCAAGCCGCGCGGGGCGGTGCTGTAAGGCCCCGCTCCAGGAGCTCTTCAACCCCGCAACTCGGGCGGGAGAAGTCGCCGTTTCGGAAGCCCCGAAAAGCGGTCTCCCTCCAGGGACCCGCGGGCTCCCGGTGCCGCCGTCCGCCAAACCGGCAGTTGCAGCCTCCGAAACTCCGGAGGTCGGGCCACAGCAGCGTCCACCACAGCTCCACCCGCTCTGGACTCGGCCGGCCCCGCGACGGTGAGGTGAGTAGTCGGCACCACAGCGCCGGTCTTCCTGTTGGAGGCCGCTCCTCGTTGCAGCCCCAACGACAACGGAGACCCGAGAAAGAAAAGGTCGGGTCTCCCGTGCAGGGAGAGATTTAAAAGTTACCCCCTCCGCACCCACACCATCCCCTCCCCCCACACACATACCCCAACAAAAAATAACAAAAACTACATAAAAACATAGACATAAAATAATAAAAACGCAGACGGACTGCAGAGGCCGCTGCTGACGAAAGTCGCGCCGCCCACCGCAACATCCCACAACCTCCCCCCAGGCACCCTTAGTGGCTCACCCACAGAGCAGCCTTTCCTGCCTATTAGGTTCCTATTGTGATGAAGTACACACAGGCATCAAAAGTGCAAAAAAGATTTATTAAAATTTAAAATGTGAATGATTTAAAATATAAAACAATTTAAATGTTAAAGATGAGAATTATTAAGTTTTTACTTGCTGTGTCTCTTGTTGTGTTCTGCTGCTCACTGCCTCTTGATGACTATTTCCTGTTGATTGAAAGAGACAATTTTAATATAGAGAATGTCAGCAGTCAAATTTTAAGAAAGAAAATCTGAGAATTTATCTCAGAAGTCATCATTCAACGAAGCACGCTTTTAATTACAACATTCTTGATCAATGTTCCATCCTTCAGGAAAACTTTGTCATTTCCCATCATCTTTCAACCAAATGGCTTAGTGTTGCTGAAGATATCTTGAAGAGTTCTGTCCATCATCTCAAAGCTTTCTCCCCTAATCATTGCACATTCATCCTAAACAATGACTTTCACTTGCCTCGTGAAATGTGGCGTCTTAGAGTTCTTCTCGATGTTGCAGAATGTATCCTCGGCCACTTGGATAGGTATCTTGAATCGAGAATGTGTAGTTCTTCCACCGGCATTAATGTAACTGCTATGTCGAAAAAGCAGCCGAAATACAATTTCAGTTGTTAATGAACACTGAAGAATTTGTGCAAAACATTTTTTTGAGGCGGGGTCTGTCACGGTGGGGTGTGGGGTGGGAAATGTTGTGCAGCCAAGGGAGGGGACAGCTTCAGGCGGGGGCGCTCGTGAGCTGATGAGAAGGCGGGGTGTCCTCATGTGGGCGGCTTCAGTAGGGGGTGCATCCTATAGCCAAGTGGAGGGCAACGTCTTGAGGTGGAGATGCCAGTGGTGGGGGGGGGGGGGGTGGTGAGTGACCTCTGGACTCACTCACTGCCTTGGGATTAACTCATGGCCTTTGGATTGACTGACTCTCACAGCTTGTGACTCACTGATGCCCGACTTTTGGAGTCACGTCTGCCTTTTTTAAACTGAAAACTGCAACATCAACATTGAGGAATAGCTTCTTCCTGACGGCCATCACGCTATTAAACATAACAAATAAGCTCTAAACTACGAAAGACAATATTATTTGCACTATTTTTTGATCACACACAAACTCCACCTTACACAAACTCACACACACAGACTCATTTACACACACATTCAGACTCAGTTGCACACACATTCTCTCACATATACACACACATACTGATTCACACACACAGACACATTCACACGCAGTCATACACACACACACGCACATTCTCATACACATATTCACACACACGCATTCACACACACAGAGACTCATTCACGCACACACAAACTCAATGACACACACATTCACACACAGACTAATTCACACACATGGACTCATTCACACACACCCAGACTGATTCAGACACACACAGACTGATTCACACACACACAGACTCATTAACACACATACACACAGACTCGTTCACAAACACACAGACTCATACACAGACACACACACACACTCATTCACACACACACACAGACTCATTCACACACACACACAGACTCATACTTACACATATTCTCAGATACACACAGACTCATTCACACACACAGACTGATTCACTCACACACATACACATACACACACACAGACACATTCACACACAGAGTCATACACACACAGATTCACACACACACACACACACATTCTCATACACATATTCACACACACACATTCACACACACGGCTTGCGGACTGACTGATGCCCGACTTCTGGAGCCACGTCCGACTTTTGTAAACTGACAACTGTAACATCTGCATTGAGGAACAGCTTCATCCTGATTGCCATCAGGCTATTAAACTTAACAAATAAGCTCTGAACTACAAAAGACTATATTTGTACTATGTGTCATTTGTTGATCACACACACCCTCCACCCCCACACACACAAACACAGACTCTCACGCACACAGATTCATTCACACACACAGAGACTCATTCACACACACACACACACACATACACACACAGACTCATTCACACACACATAGACTCGTTTACACACAGACATACTCATTTACACACACACATTCACACACACTCATTTGCACACCCATTCTGACACACACACAGACACATTCATATACTCATTCACACACTCATTCACACACAAACACATATTCACACACACACATTCACACACACACACACACAGACACACTTATTCACACACACATACACATATTCACACACACACACACACATATTCACACACACACATTCACACACATATATTCACACACATTCACACACACACACATATTCACACACATTTTCACACACACACATATTCACACACACGCACACATATATATATACACACATATTCACACACATACATATATTCACACACACACATATATTCACACACACACATATATTCACACACACACATTCACACACATATATCTATATATCCACACACACACACATATATCCACACACACATTCACACACACACATACACACACACACACACACGCACACACATTCACGCACACACACCCAATACTAAAATGCTAAGTAACTTCAGAACGTGTTGAATACACAGTGTGTAAAACGAATCATTAAAGTCTGCTGTGGAGGCTGCTGCTGCAACAAAATGCTGCTTTTAAATAACATCCAACAAACACACTAACCATAGACAGAGCCGTAAAGTCATGACTTATTCAGCAGCGGCAGCATTTGCCGCCATCTTGACGTCGCCATCTCGCTGCTTGCCACGAACCGGAAATGACGTTATCGACGCCATCTTGCCGCTAACCATAAATGACGACATCGAAGCCATCTTTCAACCGAGCCAAAATCACAGAATGAGCGCTAATTTTAAAATTAAACACAGTTCTGATCCAATAAAATGTTTATTCATGCTTTATCCATCTGCAACCATTTTAAACCCCAAGAGAAACAAATCTGCAATTTCTTTACAACCAATACATTTTTTTTTCTTTAAACAGTTATTTTAAACCCAACAGAAACAAATTTCCAAACGTTTTACAACAAATACATTTTATTTTCTGTAAACGTTTTTGTAACAACCTACAGATACAAATTTGCAAATACTTTACATCCAATACATTCAGTGTTATTCACAGCCCAGAGAGCCGTGAGCCTTTGTCTTGCTGGGTCTGACAGAGACTGAGTGAGGCACGACATTTCCGGATTTTATAGTCCCTCCCAATGCCGCCAGCAGGGCGAAGCAGAGAGAAAGGGGAATTTCGTAAAAACACTAACATCTCTCTCATTTTTCATCGACGGGAAAAATCCTCCGCACCCGGAAGGCGGAGGGGGGCTCTGAGCGAGGTAGCCAAAAATTACGGCCGTAGGTGGCGGCGTTCTGTCGCAGATCACAGCAAAGTGGGCCAAAAGTGGCCAAGATCAGTGTTTTAGTAATATAGATCTCTAAGTATCATTTCCATTAATTTGCCCACCACTGACGTCAAATTAACAGGACTACAATAACATATAACATATAACATATAACAATTACAGCACGGTTTACTCTTACTCTTACTCTTACTCTTACTCTTACTCTTGGAATCCTTTTTTAAACAATGGAACAACATGCGCAGTACGCCAATCCTCCGGCACCATTCCCGTTTCTAATGACATTCGAAATATTTCTATCATAGCTCCTGCTAATTCTACAATAACTTCCCTCAATGTCATAGAGAATATCGTGTCAGGACCTGGAGACTTATCCACTTCTATATTTTTCAAAAGTGTCAGTACTTCCTTTTCTTTTAATCACATAGCTACTCTACTTATTTCCCTTACCGCACATAATTCAATATCCTTCTCCTTGGTGAATACCGAAGAAAATAGCTTGTTCAATTTCTCCCCCATCGCTTTTGGCTCTGCAGATACCTGTCCACTCTGACTCTCTAATGGACCAATGTTATCCCTCGTTATTCTTTTGCTATTAATATAGCTGAAGAAACCCTTTGGACTTACTTTCACCTTACTTGCCAAAGCAATCTCATATCTTCTTTAAGCTTTTCTAATTTATTTTTTAATATTCTTTTTGCATTATTTATACTCTTCAAGCACCTCATTAACTCCATGTTGCCTATAATTATTGTACATCTCTCTCTTTTTCCGAACCAAGTATCCAATTTCCCTTGAAAACCATGGTTCTTTCCAATTATTACTCTTTCCTTTCAACCGAACAGGGACATAAAGATTCTGTACTCTTAAAATGTGACCTTTAAATGTCCTCCATTCTTCCCATAAAACAACATTTTACAGAATGTGTTTCCCAGTTTATGTGTGGAAATTGAAATCTCCCACAAGCACTAACTTGTGCTTACTACAGATATGTGCGATCTCCTTACATATTTGCTCTTCCAATTCTACTATTTCTACAAATATACTAACACTTCAAAGTCATCTCTAAATACTTTGCATCCTGCAGCAGAGAACGTATCAGAACGCTGTAGGTAAGGCAGCATTTGTGGTGTGTGCATCTTAATGGGTCCTGTCACCAGACCTCTTCGCGGTCGCGACGAAAAACGCCGTTAGTCTGTGCCCTGCACGGATGTGTCCCGCCCCACAGATATCCTCCATCAATATATGTTTTCCTCGCATTGTTTAGTCCGATTCAGATCATCTGCTGCAAATCTAACGTGGGCCGATATGGTGAGAAATGCATCCGTGTAAATGAATCGTACGACTGAAAAGGGAGGCAGTTGTCGGACATCTGGCACGGCGCAATAGCAGAAGAAAAGAAGAACAAGACAGAACACGATCAGTGGGGATTTTTTCATGTTTTCCAATAAAACTTTGATGACAGTCATAGAGTCATACAGGGCGGCAACGGGCCTTAATGTCCAACTTGCCCATACCGGCCAACGTGTCCCAGCTACATTAGTACCGCCTGTCCGCGTTTCTTCCATATCCCTCCAAACCTGTCCTGTCCATTTACCTGTCCAACTGTTTCTTAAATGGCTATCCTAAATGTTGGGATAGACCCACCTCCTGACGCTCTCTGTTCGCGGAGACAAGCCCACAAAAGTATGTCATTTCCCGGTATGAAGTTACAAATGAAGTTTCTATTCACTTTGATTCGTCCCCGATCTTTTGGTTGTCGACCGGGTGTGTTGCCTGCGGGCCAATGGTACTCAGTAGATCAGAATGTCACTCACTACGGTGTAGAACACTATCCGTTTTTAGATTGGATAGCTACTCCTCATTTAAATGTTAATGTCAAAACATTCGTCTGGATGGCGTGCTACAAATTTGCTGTTTATTCCTCACTGGATGAATTCATGGAGTAACGATGGAGCGATTCGAGGATCCGCCACCTCACAGCCTCCAGCCCCCATCCCCTTTGAACCATGTTCTACGGTCATGTTATCCCATTAACGGCGAGGATGTTCCCATCTTCTCAGGTTAAGTCCCACATTTTGCAGATATGCGGTATTGAAACCGTCACCATATTTGAAATACGATTCGACGGGTGCATTGATCGGAAAGATGAAACTTCAAGTAGGAGAATCGCGGGCAAATGTGACTAGCGTTGACTGGCCATCTCGATTAGCCGGGACGAGTCGAGCCATAGGTGCAGATTCACTGCTGCATGACTGTGACTGTGACTGCGAATAGTCAGTTAGATGATCAGTGACCTCTACTGGTTGTATACGTGTGTGGTGAGAACAAGTGGCCAGTTTAATTTGAGTATGCTGAGAACATAGTGGGATGAATTAAAATTGTTGGATTGTCGGCGTGGGTGGGTAGCTCAAATATCCTGTTTGCGTGTTGCATGCAATTCAGATTGTAAATATGCACGCATTGCGCTCAGTGGGAATTTAACCGCGTTTATCAGCTCGCCTCTGAATTTACTCTGAGTCACCACGTAAATACACGTGTTAGTGCTGGTACTGAGAAGCTGTAAGAACCCCGACGTGACACTCGTGATATAGTAATAACCGGTAGGGGAGCTGTCATATCCGGTCTTCGCAATACTAGTAAAGATGTAAAAGACAGCTTGCGTTGCCCACAGCAGTATGAAAGTGCCCGTGATACTAAAGAGTAAAACAATGGATTTCCTGCGGTTCTCCATCTCCTGGTCCTTCTCTCCGTTGCAGAAATCAGAAAGAACGGGATACAAGGGGTTAGAACGCAGTGTGTGACATCATATGCGATCCATGCAGATGACGTATAGTAGGTGGGTTTGGTGTCGCAACCCCAGGGAAGATCATTAAACACGTAGACAGGTTCTATCGTAAAATACCGGGGGACGTTCTCGAAACAGCCCAGCACACTCACTGCCCCGATAACCACAGCCGCCGTTCTCTCAGTGCAATGTCTTGTTTTCAGCTTTTCACAACAAATAGCCACAAACCGATCGAAGGTGAAGGCCACCGTCAGCCAGACAGAGACCGCGGTGGATGCAAAGACCAGTACTTCGGAAGTCGCGCACACGGGAGTAATGTTCAACAACGAATATGGGAAGTGAATTTGAATAGTCTGACGGAGAAACGGATCGGTGATGCCGACCAGGAGATCAGACGCTGCCATGGCCACCAGGTAGAGAGTGATGCATTTGGAGAGACCGCATTTACCTCGACAGAGAATCACAATCGCCAACAAGTTCACTGTGAAGGAGAGGAGAGATATTACTGACACAAGACCCGCTTAAAATGTTCTCAGGAACATTATCTGATTGGAATTTTTCAAATTTGGATGCGTTGAGACTACAGTATTTGGACCACGGTGTCCACGCAACTCATCAAACACCAATGTATATTACGTTCACAGCTTTTAATTCTCCCCACATTCTTATCAACTTCCCCAGATTGTCGCATCCATCAACACAAAGTCCCATGTACAGTGGTTACAGGAACCATTAATAGGCAGGTCAATTGCATTTGGGAGGAAACAAGAGCACAGCCAGTAGCGCGGCGTCGGAGCACGAACGATGAAACATTGCTCTTATAGCACGGGAGGTACAGATTGAACCTGTGTCTCCGGAAGTGCGTGACACCGGCAGTACTGACTGTGGCACGGTGGCGAAGATGTACAGATACATCTGCGGATAACAATTTGGATTTACAGATCGTCCGAAAGAGAGGATTTCAAGATACATAACTTTAACTGACATAATATTACGTGACAGCAATTGTTTACATGTGAATTAACGCATATTAAAGTCGTGACACTTTCATAGAATCAGAAACCAGCTCGTGACATCCACTTGCTTTATTTCATTAGCTGTAGCATTACAGGTCTAAAGCGGGACTATGATTCACGCAGCGACGAGTGCAGAAAATATATCGATTATATATTCAGTTAAGCAGGTCTGTCCGAGTGGAAGAGATGTAATATCACCAACTGGTTTTAGACTATCCAAGGAAGGAGCCCAAGGTGCCATTCTCTCAGCTCCTAGTCAACATATATCCAATCTCCGGGTCCCCTATTTTGACGAAGGACATTATTGCTATTGAGGGAGTGCAGCGTATGTTTACAAGATTAATTCCTCGGATGGCGGGACTGTCATCGGCTGAGAGAATTGGATTGGATTCCTTTTTTGTCAATCAGACCTTTCGGTCTGAACGAAATTTCGTTGCCTGCAGTCATACATATAATAATAAATAAAGAGACATACAATAAACACAAATTAATATCCACCGCCGTGAGTTCACCAGGCACCTCCTCACTCTGATGGGGGAAAAAGTGTTAAATATCTGTCTCTTCCCTTTTTGTACTCCTTCTGCGTTGAGGCGATCCAAGCTTCCGCTGTTGTGACCCGCCGGATGATGGTATGCCCCGCGGCTCAAACGAGCTCCGCGAACGGGCCGGTTCAAGCTCTGTGGCCCGGGATGGTAGAAGCTGCTGAAGCTGCCGCCCTCCAGCCCAGCGGACGCAGCTGTTGTTGCGGGAGCTCCGGAGAACAGGTCACCAACCTGTGACTGCCAGCCCCCGACGAAGTCGTCCACCAGGCCGCGGCCGAGCCCCGAATTCAGGTCGCCGCCGCCGAATCGCCGGAACGCCGCCGCAGCCCCGAAGCACCGAATCGCCGGAACGCCGCCGCAGCCCCGAAGCACCGAAGCCGGGCCATCGCCACCGGAACGCAGGAACGCCGACACAGCTCCGAATTCGACCAGCCTCGCGTTGGTAAGTCCTGGCTGGCTCTGCCTTCGGAGCCTCGAGGTCGGTCGCAGTTGGAAGCCGCCAGCTCCGCCATTAGGCCTCAGTGCAGAGAAGGAAGAGACAAAAAAACATGATTCATCCCCCCCCCCCCCACACACACACACACACACACACACACATACACAACCGAATGAGCTAATATTTAACTAAAAAAAGACAGAAGAAAACAACAACAAAAGTAAAAACAGACGGACTGCAGGCGAGCCGCAGCTTTCAACAGCGCCGCCACTTCCGGAATGTAGCGCTTGGCTTGTATACTCTGGAGTTTAGAAGGATGAGATGAGATCTTGGTGAAACATGTAAAATTATTAAGGGTTTGGACACGCTGGAGGCAGAAAACATGATCCCGATTTTGGGGGAGTCGAGACGCAGAGGCCACAGTTTAAGAATAAGAGGTAAGCCATTTAGAACGGAGATGATGAAACAATTTTCCATCCAGAGAGTGGTGAGTCTGTGGAATTCTCTGCCTCAGAGGTCGGTTCTCCGGATACTTTCATGAGAGAGCTAGATAGGACTTTAAGATAGTGGAGTGAGGGGATATGGGGAGAAGGCAGGAAATGGGTACTGATTGGGGATGATTAGCCATGATCACATTGAATGACGGTGGTGGCACGAAGGGCCGAATGGCAACTCCTGCACCTGTTGTCTATTGTCTATTGTGGTTATATGATACCTGCTCTCTGGTCAGGGCTCTGACGGGCGCAATCAGTTCAAAGAGTCATCCAGACCAGGATCAACAACGGGCATGACGTGCACATTGCGGCAGTTACAGTAAGAAAAGTGAATTAAATTAAACAAGTGAATTATTCAGACAGAAAAAAAAATGTTTAACGCCGGCAGCGCTGGAGTAGAAGGAATGTCTCACAGTTAATGCACGAACATGGAAATTAAAGACAAAACAAATTACCGAAAACTACGACTGCCGCTATTGCAGGGTTATATATATCTTCAATTCGATAGATCAATGGATATTCCATAGCTGGAAGACACAATTAACTCCTGTGGCTCCGTCAGTCCGTCATCGCTGTGGCTCTGTGGCGATGCCTTCTGGTGGGCACCGAGATATATAGAACGATAGGTCTTCAGCGACATGACCTCATACCTGCTGATTGTCATTAGTGACACTCACGGAACAAACACCGTGCATCACAGCCATTGACTGCACCATGGGAGATTACAAGCGAAGGATCGAGTAAAAAAAAACACAAAACGAGTCGCGGAATAAGGACCCTGAATAACGGATCCGATCCGAAACGTCACCTGTACATGTTCACAAAAAAAACGTTGCACGATCCATTGAGCTACTCCAGCACTTTACTTCGATGAAAAATAAGAATTAATGATTTCCAGTGAAAGATGATCCATGTCGCTGTGTTATTTCATTTCATGTTGGTGTGATATCAATGAATTTCTCCGGGGCTTCAGGCTGAATTATACATGTATCTAAACTACCAACACTGAATCTTCCGGTACATGCAAACCAATCTCCCACTGCAACTTTCCATCATTTATTGCGAAAATAAAGCATTATTTATTTCTGGCGTAGTTGCAATAAGGTCAATAGACAATAGACAATAGACAATAGACAATTGTTGCAGGAATAGGCCATGTGGCCATTCGAGCCAGCACCGCCATTCAATGGGATCATGGTGAATCATCCCCAATCAGTGCCCCGTTCCTGCCTTCTCCCCATGTCCCCTGACTCCTCTATCATTAATAGCCCTATCTAGCTCTATCTTGAAAGTATCCAGTGAACCGGCCTCCACCGCCGTCATAAGCAAATAATTCCACAGACTCGCAACTCTCAATGTGAAAAAGTGTTTCATCGTCTCCGTTCTAAATGGCTTACCCCTTATTCTTAAACTGTGCGCGGCCCCTCGATCTGGACTCCCCGTTCACAGAAAGTATTAGTCTCAGTACTTCTTAAATGTGGTGACAGTCACGGCGACCACCATCCTCTCAGGAATTGCACTGGCCCCATAGTAGAAGCATCCACGTCGCGGCGCTGGAAACTGGAAATTTCCTGAGCTAATTCTGCTACCACCATCATCATCTTTCTACTCCACAGTCAAAAAGGTACAACAGATGACGTACTTCCTGCGGCACCTGACGAAGCATTATCTGCCACAGGCAATGATGGTCCAATTCTACACGGCCACCGTAGAGTCTGTTCTCACCTTCTCCATCGTGGTCTGGTTTGGCTCAGCCACCAAGCACGACACCTGGAGGCTGCAGCGAATCGTCTGATCAGCAGAGAGGGTTGTTGGCTGCACCCTTCCCCCCATTGATGAACTGTACACTGCAAGGGCCAGGAAGCGGGCAAGATCATCTCTGACCCCTCGCACCCAGGCCACAAACACTTTGCATTACTTCCGTCTGGAAGGCCACTCCGAATTGTCAAAGCTGCCACAGCCAGACATAAAAACTGTTTTTATCCACGAGTAGTTGCTCTACTAAACAACCAAAAATCTGTAGCCTCGCTTTGATCTGATATTTTGTAGGTCCACATGCTTGATCAATGGTGTTTTATCATTAATGTTTTATTATTATCAATGTTTAGTGTTTTCGGAGTCATTCGGAACTTTCACTGTATGTCATGATGTTACTAGTGAGCGGAGCACTAAGGCAAAGTCCTTGTATGTGAATACTTAGCCAATAAACTTACTTACTTAATACAACAAGTGGTGGCTGCCACTGATTGTCGCCGGATGCTTGCGTCCTTTTGAGGACCGACGATGACAGCGAGGTCAATATTTGTAGCTAGTTGGACTCGAAAAGATGAAGGAATTGCACTCCAAATGGCATCACACTCTCCACAATTTATACTCCTGGTATCCTCTCAAAACGATTTACTCCTCATCATAAACTTCTGTCATCGTTTAAATTGGCTGAGTGGGTACGTTTTCTACCAACAAGCCAATAATAAAAATTATAATAATTATAATAATTATAATACTAATAATAATACTAATAATAATAATAATAATAATAATAATAATAATAATAATAATAATAATAATAATAATAATAATAATAATAATAATAATAATAATAATAATAATAATATCAACAATAATAATATCAACAATAATACTACGCTTTTATTGAAATTGTACTTACAACGGAAATTCGGAGAGCTACTCCAAACTGTCACAGTCTGCCCTCTCCTCATTCTCATCCACTTCGCCTCCCAATACTTTTCCACCGGTCCCTCCTTCTCCTCACCTGCCTGCCTGCCACTCCCCTCTCATCAGCCTAACTCTCCTCGCCTGTTGCACTCAGTTGCCTCTGATCACCAATTAACCCGGTATATAGACTCTCCTCACCGTTCACACAGTGCCAGATTGTTCTCAGCATTCATGCAAGACTCTAAAGCGACTTCCCGACAGCCTACATGGATTCGAACCTGCCTGCCCCTCTTCGGAACCCTCGCTCAATCCTGAGCCTCTGTGTGAGTACGGTGTACCCATTCCTGTGTTATTACTCTGTGTTACAGTATCGTAATAAAGTCCATTACCAACTATACCTGCCTGATTCTGTCCTGCTATTGGGTCCAAGCTATACCCGTTACAGTACAATCTGGCCAACAATGGACTCAGCGCACACAACGTCTCCGTCAAACCGCTTCGAGAGGATTGAGCACACGCTCCTGCAGCACGAAGCTATGCTCACTGCCTCCAACTCCGAGGTTCGACAGGCTGTGTCAAACCAAGAGCAAGCATTGGTTGCACTAGCCACCCAGGTCCAACAGCTGACGACAACCCTCGCCCAGGCTACACCCCATGCTTCGCCTCCGGCTCCGACAGCACCAGCTCCCGGTCCGCCAGGACCATCACCTGAGCCCCGGATGGGAACCCCGGAGCGCTACGCTGGAGACCCGGAGGGCTGCAACCCATTCATCACGAACTGTTCCATTCTCTTCGCCCTACAGCCCACACCTTCGCCCAGGAAGCGGCGAGAGTGGCGTTTACCATTAATCACCTGACTGGCAGAGCACGGCTGTGGGGAACGGCTGAATGGGAGCGACGCACGCCGGCTTGCTCCTCTTTCCAGGCCTTCGCCGCGGAGCTTCGCAAGGTGTTCGGTGAGGTTTCGATGGGTCCGGACGCTGCGGGAAGTCTGCTGGGGTTGAGCCAGGGGAACCAGAGCGTCGCTGACTTCGCCATCGACTTTCGCACCAGGGCCCGTCAGAGTGATTGGAACGCCCCGGCCCAGTGTGACGCTTTCTTGCTGGGCTTGAATGACTATATCAAGGATGAGTTGGTGTCCCACGACCTTCCTTCTTCTCTGGATGGGCTTATCGAGCTAACGACCCGTCTGGACCGACGCATCCTGGCGAGACGTCGGGAGAGGCGACAGGGACAGGCGGACCGCCAGCTATCCACCCAAGCTCGTTTTCCTCCGGAGACTGGACTACCCTCGTCGGGGCAACCGTCGAGGCAACCCGAACCCATGCAGGTGGGTCGCACCAGTCGCACCCCCGAGGAACGGGAACGTCGGCGTCGGGGGAACTTCTGTCTCTACTGTGGCCTGGCGGGTCATTACATCTCCAAGTGTCCAGTAAAAGGCCAGACTCACCAGTAGCGGAGGAATTACTGGTGAGTCGAACCTCTGAACTTTCCTCTGCCCGTCGCCCTCTTTGTCATGCCCGTCTGCTGTTGTCTGATGGTTCTCACACCCTCGCCACATTCATAGACTCTGGTTGTGACATTAATCTTATGGACAAGGAACTAGCCCGCCAGCTAGGCATCGGTTGTGTTCCCTTGCCTGAACCTGGTCCCGCCAACGCCCTCGACGGCCATCTCCTGGGTACTGTTTCTCACCAGACGGTCCCAGTGCGCATGCTCCTGTCTGGTAATCACCATGAGACAATACAGTTCCACATCCTGCAGTCTCCCCGTCATCGCCTCAACCTGGGTTACCCCTGGCTTCGGCGACACCACCCCAACATCGACTGGAGGACGGGGGTCATCTTGGGTTGGTACCCTTCCTGCCACCAAGTGTGCCTGAAGCAAGCCTCAGCTCCTCATCCGGCCACTTGCTCCAGTCTGCTCCAGATCTGACGGGGGTCCCAGAAGAGTACCATGATTTTGGGAAGGATTTTAGCAAGTCTAGGGCCACCTCCCTTCCTCCTCATCGGCCCTATGACTGTGCCATAGACCTCCTGTCTGGTTCCGCTCCCCCTAGGGGTCGCCTTTACTCCCTGTCCGCCCCTGAGAGAAGCGCCATGGAGAAATACATAAACGACTCCTTGGCTGCTGGTCTCATCCGTCCCTCCTCGTCTCCTGCTGGGGCTGGGTTCTTCCTCGTGGAGATTACCGGGGGCTCAACGGCATCACGGTGAAGAATCGCTACCCTCTCCCACTCATCTCCTCTGCTTTCGAGCTCCTGGCGGGGGCCACCATCTTTTCGAAGTTGGATCTACGCAATGCCTACCACTTGGTCCGCATCAAAGAGGGGGATGAGTGGAAGACCGCCTTCAACACTCCCGCGGGACATTATGAATACCTGGTGATGCCCTATGGCCTCACCAACGTCCCGGCCGTCTTCCAGGCTTTAGTCAATGTCGTTCTCAGAGACATGTTGAACAAGTACGTGTTCGTCTATCTTGATGACATCTTCATCTTTTCACGGACCAAGGAGGAACACGTACACCACGTCCAGGCAGTTCTACATCGGCTCCTGGAGAACTCGCTCTTCGTTAAAGCTGGGAAGTGCGAGTTTCACTCCCCGTCAGTCTCCTTCTTAGGGTACATCGTTGGCCAAGGGAACATCAAGGTGGACCCCGCCAAGGTCATTGCTGTCACAACCTGGCCTGTTCCTGACTCCCGCAAGCAGCTCCAAAGGTTCCTGGGGTTCGCCAATTTTTACCGACGGTTCATCCGTGGCTACAGTACTGTGGCCGCACCCCTCACGGCACTCACCTCCTCCAAGATTCCGTTCCGGTGGTCTGCCGCGGCCGACGAAGCTTTTCAGACACTCAAGACACGGTTTACATCGGCCCCCATCCTCTACGTTCCGGACTCAGAGAGACAGTTCGTGGTGGAGGTGGACGCCCCCGACGTGGGGGTGGGAGCTGTTCTGTCCCAGCGGGCTGCCGGGGACCAGAAGCTCCATCCATGCGCTTTCTGCTCCCGACGCCTAACCCCTGCTGAGAGGAATTATGACATTGGCAACCGAGAACTGTTGGCGGTTAAGTTGGCGTTGGTGGAATGGCGTCACTGGCTGGAGGGAACCGAGCAGCATTTCTTGGTTTGGACTGACCACAAGAACCTTGAATACCTCCAGTCAGCCAAGAGGCTCAACTCTCGTCAGGCCCGCTGGTCTCTCTTCCTCACCCGCTTCAACTTCTCCCTCTCCTACCGACCTGGATCCCGCAACGTGAAGCCCGATGCCCTCTCTCGACAGTTCTTGGCGAAGGAGGAGCCTGCATCTGGCCCCAAGAACATCCTCCCGTTCCTCGCACAGGATTGCCTCCCTCACCTGGGAGGTGGAGGAGAAGGACAAGGCGGCCTTGGAGAACCAGCCGGGACACAGCGCATGCCCTCCTGATCGGCTGTTTGTGGTTTCTTCCCTGCGGTCCGACGTCCTTCAGTGGGCCCACAGCTCTCGACTCACCTGTCATCCCGGCATTCAGCGGACCAAGGAGATGGTGCTACGGAGGTTCTGGTGGGCATCGCTGGAGGAGGACACTCGGGAGTTTGTCAACGCCTGTCCCGTTTGCAACCAGCACAAGGTCTCACACCAAGCTCCTGCGGGTCATCTGCTTCCACTGCCTATACCCCATCGCCCATGGTTCCACACCTCACTGGACCTCGTTACCGGCCTACCCCCATCCAGTGGTCACACCACCATCCTGACCGTGGTCGATAGATTTAGCAAGATGACTCAATTCGTGCCCCTGCCCATGCTTCCGTCAGCCAAGGAAACTGCCGAGCTCAGGTTACTCCACGTCTTCACGCTCCATGGTCTCCCCGTCGATGTGGTCTCCGACCGGGGACACCAGTTTGCCTCTGTGTTCTGGAGGGAGTTCTGCACGCTTGTGGGGGCCACCGTGAGTCTGACGTCCGGATTTCATCCCCAGTCCAACGGCCAGACTGAAAAGAAGAATGACGAGATGGAGACGGCGCTGCGGTGTATGGTGTCCAAGCATCCTTCCTCCTGGTCCCAGCAGTTGTTGTGGGTGTACTCCACCCACAACACCCTGACAAGCTCGGCCATTGTGCTCTCCCCTTTCCAGTGTGCCTACGGGTTCCAGCCTCCACTGTTCCCGGCGCTGGAGAAAGAGGTTTCCTGCCCGTCCGTCCGGGCCTTTATTCGTCGCTGCCGCAGGACGTGAACCCAAGCCAGGGCGGCTCTTCTCCGCTCCGTGGACCGTTACGCTACGGCTGCCAACCGTCACCGCACCCAGGCCCCCACCTACCTCGCGGGCCAGAAGGTGTGGCTGTCGACCCGGGACCTTCCCTTGAGGGTGGAGTCCAAGAGGTTGGCACCCAAGTTCATCGGTCCCTTTGAGATCCAGAAGGTCATCAACCCAGCGGCTGTGAGGCTCAAGTTGCCTCGTTCCATGCGGGTCCATCCTACGTTCCACGTGTCCTGTGTAAAGCCAGTCCGGGAGAGGTCCCTGGTCCCCGCAGTCCCTCCTCCTCCGCCTCCTCGTCTCATCGACGGAGGCCGCGCCTTTACGGTGCACCGCCTCCTGCGCTCCCGCCGTCGCGGGAGGGGTCTCCAATACCTGGTCGATTGGGAGGGTTACGGTCCAGAGGAAAGGTCCTGTGTTCCTGCTCGACACATCCTGGACGCCTCCCTCATCAGGGAGTTTCACCGGCGTCATCCCGACCAGCCGTCCAAGTCCGCCACTCCTAGAGGGGTCGCCGCCCCTGAGACTCTGTCCCCTCTTCCGTCTGAGGCGACCAGTGACGACGAGACGGGGCTTTCCTCTGATGCTATGGAGGAGGATGCGGACATGGATGTCTCGGACGAATTTTAGCGCTCCTCCGGCCCCCCTCCTCCCACCCAACTCTGCGTGGGATTGGCTTTATTTTCTTTATTGTTTTTTTTTTGTTTTGGGACGTCAGGGGCCGTCCCTTGAGGGGGGGGGGGTTCTGTCACAATCTGCCCTCTCCTCATTCTCATCCACTTCACCTCCCAGTACCTCCTGTGTTACTACTCTGTGTTACAGTATCGTAATAAAGTTCATTACCAACTATACCTGCCTGATTCTGTGCTGCTATTGGGTCCATTCTATACCCGTTACAAAAACAAGTTAAAACAAGATATAAACACATCCAATACATTCAATACGTTATTTAACTGCTTAAAATAGTAGATACATTATATTTGTCACACCTAGGTAGAACATCGCATGGGAGAATATAACACTTTAAATTTGATTAAATAGTTAAATATTTCTTTTTAAAGAATAAATATTAGCTTAGTGGTCTGTTTCCACTCCACATTTCATCACCATCAAAAGTTAGATGACTCCAGCGAGGCCAGATTGCGAATAATGTGTTTCAGCGCTGGTCTAGCTGCCTCGTGAATGCACGATTGATAGAGGGATTGAGAATGTGCAGTGAATATGATAACCCGTAAATGTTGTGGGAAGTGCAAACAGTCTGTGTGTACACACGCTCGATCCAGGACGTTTGTGGATTACATTATGTAGGCGGACGGTACATTGGTGTATAATAATAATAATAATAATAATAATAATAATAATAATAATAATAATAATAATAATAATAATAATAATAATAATAATAATAATAATAATTATTATTATTATTATTATTATTATTATTTGGTATGCAACTTCTAATCGATATCAAAAAATTATATAAATAAACTGTGCGACGTGACCATCTGAGGGAGACATTCCAGCGGGGGTGGGGGACACTCAGCAGAGCCGGTTCAGAGCTGCTACAGTTCTGTGAATGAAGCTGTTTCTGAGTCTGGAGGTTCGGGCGTAGAAGGCCTTGTAACGTCTTCCGGACGGAAGTAGTTCGAACAGTCCATTACAAGGGTGCGAGGAGTCTTTGTGGATGCTGACGGCCTTCCTGAGGCACTGTGTGTGGTTGATGCCCTCCAAGGCTGATAGCTGTGTCCCAATAATCCTCTGCGCTCTGTGGACGACGCACTGAAGAGCTCGCCTCTCCGCCTCCGTGCAGCTGAGATACCACACAGAGATGCCATACATTAGTATGCTCTCTGTGGTGCAGCGGTAGATGGTTGTCAGCAGCTGTTGGGGCAGACCAGTCTTTTTTAATGTTCTCAGGAAGAACAGTCGTTGCTGTGCCTTCTTGACCAGTCCTCTGAAATGTGAGTGCCCAGAAACTTAAAGCTGGACACTCTCTCCACACTGTCCCCGTAGATGGAGATTGGGGCGTATTCTCCATTATGGGACCTCCTGAAGTCAATAATCAGCTCCTTACTCTTGGAGGTGTTTAGTGATAAGTTGTTACGTGCGCACCAGTCCGCCAGGTTCGGTATTTTGTTTCATCACCTTTGGTGATCAGCCCAATCACTGTTGTGTCGTCTGCAAACTTGACGATCGTGTTGGTGTCGAATGCAGGAACACAGTCGTGTGTGAAGAGGGAGTAGAGCATGGGGCTTAGTACACAGCCCTGTGGTGTGCCGGTGCTCAGGGTGATAGTGGAGGACATGTGCGGGCCCAATTTCACTGCCTGCGGCCGCACCGTCAGGAGTTTCAAATCGTGGCGCGGACATAGCGGGCAAACGCTAGAGACAGTGAGCTCTGTCGGTGCTCAACAGGCTCAGCCCATACAATAGACAACATTTTCACTGCATGTTATGTGTTTCCTTTGTCGATTATTCCACATGCGGCCTTACCAGCGACTTACAGAGCCTCGACATTACATTCCTGTGTTTGTATACAAGCCCTCTTGAAATAAAGGCAAGAAGTAAGAATGAATGCTGCATGCTGAAAAATTCTACAGGTGCACAGTAGAGAGCATGCCGAGCGGTTGTATCGTGGCTTGGTTCGGCAATTTGTGCGCCCAGGAGCGGAAAAGACTGCAAAAAGTAGTAAACACTGCCCAGTCTATCATCGGCTCTGACCTCACTCCAATCGAGGGGATCTATTGCAGCCGCTGCTGCAAAAGGGCTGACAGCATCAGGAAGGAGCTGCACCATCCTTGCGACACACTCATCTCCCCGCTGCCTTCAGGGAGAAGGTACAATAGCCTGAAATCTGAAACATCCAAGTTCAGGAATAGCTCTTCCCGACAACACTATGAACATAATAGTCCATTGCACTTTATCTGCTTATTTATATGTGTATATATATATATTCAATGCTATATGGTGTATTTATGCTGTATTTATTCATGCCCACTATATTTCATTGTCCTATCTGGGACTCATGACAATAAACTCTCTTGAATCTTGAATCTTGAACCATTGAGATTGCTTTCCTTACTACCGATTCTACTTACAGATTATTTTGGGGAATTCTGCACCATCACTCCCAAGTCCCTTTGTACCTCCGATTTCTGGATTCTCACCTCATTTAGAAAAATCTCTACGCCTTTATTCTTACTACCAGAATGCATGACTGCATACATTGCTACACATTATTCCATCTGCCAATTCTCTGCCCACTCCCCCAACCTGTCCAAGTCCTGCAGAGTCCCTTCTTTCTCTACACGACCGGCCCTATACCTATTTTAGTATCACCCGAAACCGTGCCACAAAGCTGCTTTCAATACCCTCGTCCAAATCATTAATATACAACGTGAAGGTGGCATAGAGAGAGAGGATGAGAGGGAGTGAGAAAGAAAGAGTGTGAGAGAACCACCAGGAGAGCGAGAAAGCGAGAGCGACAGAGAGAGGCAGACACTAGTGGAAAGAAATAGAGTGAACGAGAGAGAATGGGGGAGATAAGTAGAAGGTTTTAGCAAACGGCATTGAAAGAGAAAGCGCCGACACTTGCAGAACGCTACTATTCACTGGAAACCAGCCAGAAAAAAAGCCCACTTTATTGCCACATCTTGCCTTCTGCCATCCAGTTAACCTGCTATCCATGGTAGTATCTGCCCTCTCGTAACGTGGGCTCCCATCTTCCTAGGCAGCCTAACGTGTGGCACCTCATCAAAGGCTTTTTGAAAATCTAAGAAAACAGAATTTACTGGCCTGCCCTGCGATTTATTTCTTGAAAGAATTCCAGCAAACTTGTCGAACAATACCTCCACTGAACAAGGCCATGCTGACTTCGGCCTATTAATGCATCGACTTCTCAGTACTTCGTAACCTCATCCCTTATAAATCGCTCTAACATCTTACCAACCACCGAAGTCAGACTAACCGGCCTGAGACCAATCCTGGCAATAGTGATTCCTGAAGTGTCACTATCAATGCCTTCCTAATCTCCAAAGCCACATTTTTCTAAACCATAGTGTACAGTCCATCCGGCCCAGATCACCTATCCACCTTTGGCCCTTTCAGCCACTTCACAAACTTCCACCCTCTGTCTCTCTTGAATTTCACGCACGTTGCTAGTGTCTTTGCTGTGAAGACTTTTGCAAATATCTCAAGGCGTATGAATGTGGATACATCTCCCGGGTCTGATCAGTTATATCCGCGACTATTGTGACAATAGACAATAGATGCAGGAGTAGGCATTCTGCCCTTCGAGCCAGCACCACCATTCAATGTGATCACGGATGATCATCCACATGCAGTACCCCGTTCCTGCCTTCTCCCCATATCCCCCGACTCCGCTATCTTCAAGTGCCCTAAATAGCGCTCTCTGACCAGGGGCCACAGTTTAGGAATAAGCGGTAACCCATTTAGAATGTAGGTAAGGAAACACTTTTTCACACAGAGAGTTGTGAGTCTGTGGAGTTCAATGAGCTGCAGCGCTCAGTATCTGCGTGCATGCAGCTGTCTGTCAACAGCGTAGATATCAATGGCCACATCCCTCAGAACAGTGGACGGCCTGGCTTCTGAAACCAAGACCAATCGGTTTGACAATCACGACCGTTATACACCATGCACAACGTGGCTATAACATTCTAGTTAACCATTTCTGCTACTGGAAATGCAGTAACTCGGATAGGATTTGAACATAACCTGTAGGAATTTTTTCTGCGGCATTTCTCATTTGTCCTCCTGTCCGCTGTTATTCACTTTTGGTTATTTATTATATTGTGACGGTCCCTGGTGGGTAGGCCAATCCTTGGATCATCCCCCTCGCCGATTGAGGGACAGGGGCGTTGGTCTGCCACAGGGTTTCCTGACGACTCACCAGCGGTAGAGATAAGGGTGTAGTGGTGTGTACTCGGACTGCTGGAATTAAAAAGCTTCTTTTGAATCCGCTTGGTGTCCGGTCTTTTCCTGACCTTGACCAGGTCACTGCACTGGTGACCCCGCGTCGTTCATCACGCATCGTGATGGATAATAACGCCGTTGGGTTGAAGCTCCCAACTCTGTGTACCGAAGAACCCGAAACCTGGTTCCAGCTGGCAGAGGCACAGTTTGCTGTGAGAGGTATCACGCAGGATGAGACTAAATATTATTACGTGGTTGGCTCGCTTGACCAACTAACTGCGAGGCGAGTTATGCCTTTCCTCAGGGCCCCCCAGGTAACAAACAAATATACTGGCCTTAAAGCATTTCTCATCAGGAGGTTTGGCCTGGGAGACGCCGAGCGGGCAGCTCGCATTTTCAGAATGGACGGCCTGGGCGACCGCCAGCCGTCTGCCCTCCTGGAAGACATGCTCACCCTAATGGGGGACCATGAGCCGTGTTTTTCATTTAAATATGCCTACCTGCAGCAGCCGCCTACCGAAATTCGCATGCAGCTCGCCAGGGATCAGTTTAACGACATGCAGGCGCTGGGTGAACATGCCGACGAGCTGTGGAATTCTCTCCATCACAACCTGGAAGCAGTGGACGTCCATCCCGAGGCGTTTGGAGACTCAGAGCAGGTCGGGACCGCTATCCACCGCGTCGCCGCTGCTCCCAGTCGGCCCCCGCGGCAAAATCAGGCAGCCATTGCGCATTCCACAGCAGGCACGTCCTTCCAGCACGGCCAGCATGCAGTCCAAACCAATGCCAGCAGAGGTCGCTGGCGTTCAAACCAGCCAAATTGGCTTGCAGTTTCACCAGACGCCAGCAGAGGTCGCCGACGCTCAAACCAGCCTAATTCGCCTGCAGTTCAACCAGACGCCAGCAAAGTTGGTTGGTGTTATTACCATCGCCGCTGGGGAGCTGCAGCCAGGCTTTGTCGCCCACCCTGTTCGTTCTCGGGAAACTAAAGGGCCGGTCGTCAGTGATTTCGTCGGCGCGGACTTTCCCGGAGACGCGCCCGGTGCTTCAGCGGCGGGCACAGCGTGGACTCTCGGCGCGGAGCGGGTGAGACCTCGCTGGAGGGGAGCGCTCCGTTACGCTGGCCCGCGGCAGCCGGCAGCCTGAAGCAGCGGTCTGCAGAACTCCAGCTGGTGCGGCGTCTACAGCCCGGGATCTCACGTTGGGGACCCGGGGGGAAGAAAAAGCTTCCACCGCCGGCCCGTGGCTGTCTTCTACCGCGGGTGCGGTATGGACTTATCATCTCCCCTGGAGGGGAGCTTCGACCGCCGGCCCTGCAGACTGCGTTGCTTCCGGCTGCGGCACGGCAGGTACTTTAAAAATTTGACCGCCGGCCTGCGGCCTACACCAGCCTGAAGCCGCGGTCTCTGGTTGGGAAGAGCCGATCCTGGACTCACCTTGACTTTGACTTTGTCCCTTACCATCTGGACGCCCGCAGCAACGGCTGTGGAGGGTGGTGGTCCCGACCACGGGGGAAAATGGAGGAGGACTGGCCAAGCTCTGTGCCTTCCACCACAGTGATGAATGCTGTGGTGGATGTTTGTGTAAAATTTTTATTGTGGTTGTGTTCTTTATTATTGTACCGCTGCTGGCAACCCAAATACCACCGACCTTGGTTGTGTGGCAATTAAATTATTTCAATTAAATTATTTCAATTCCTTCGGCGGCCGGCACGATTCATCGCGTTTTCGCTTGGGAGACGTTTCCTCGTCGACACTGGTGCGGAAGTGAGTGTTCTGCCCCCCTCCATTGCCGACATCCGTGCGGGCATACAAGGCCCCCTCCTCACCGCGGCGAACGGGAGTGCTATTCGCACCTACGGGTTTCGCACCATCCCCCTCAACTTTGGCCGCAACTCGTTTTCGTGGAGGTTCGTCATTGCAGACGTTTCCCAGCCGCTGCTGGGCGCCAACTTTCTTCGAGCCCATTCACTGCTCGTGGATGTCAAGCGGCGGCGCCTCATGCACTCTGTCACGCTGGAGCCGGTCTTCCTCCGTACTGGTGATCCTGTAGTACGCCCTGATGGCCCCTGTCATCCGTGGATGCGACTTTCGCGCGCATCCTGGCAGATTTTCCCGGCATTCTCGAACCCCACTTCCACTCCTCCACCCCGAAGCACGGGGTGGAGCACCACATCCCCACTACTGGCCCGCCTGTGCACGCCCGGGCACGTCGTCTCTCCCCAGACAAGCTCCGTCTAGCTCGGGAGGAGTTCCGCCAGATGGAGGCGATGGGCATCGTGCGTCCCTCCGGTAGCCCATGGGCCTCACTGCTCCACATGGTCCCTAAGAAGAACGGGGGCTGGCGCCCGTGTGGGGATTACCGTCGCCTGAACGATGCGACCGTCGCCGACAGGTATCCGGTCCCGCACATTCAGGACTTCAATGCCCATCTGGCTGGAGCATCCGTATTTTCCAAGGTGGACCTCGTGCGGGGGTACAATCAAATTCCGGTCCGCCCCGACGATATCCCGAAGACGGCCATTATCACACCATTTGGTCTGTTCGAGTTTGTGCGGATGCCGTTTGGGTTGAAGAATGCCGCGCAGGCCTTTCAGCGGCTTATGGACTGCGTGTGCCGTGGATTGGACTTTGTCTTTGTGTACCTGGACGACATACTCGTGGCCAGTCGCTCGCGGCAGGAGCACTGCACCCACCTCCGTCAACTGTGTCAGCGCCTCAGCAATTTTGGTATGGCTATCAACGCGTCCAAGTGCCGTTTCGGGGTGACGGCTATCGACTTCCTCGGCCACCGCGTGACTGCACAAGGGGTGGTGCCTCTGCCGACCAGGGTGGACGCTATCCGCAGGTTCCCCCGTCCGACCACAGTTAGGGGCCTGCAGGAATTCGTGGGGATGGTCACTTTCTATCACCGCTTCCTGCCGTCAGCGGCTGCAGTCATGCGACCGCTTTTCCACCTGATTGCTGGTCATCGCAGGGAGGTTGATTGGTCCGTGGAAGCAACAGCGGCATTTGTGAGGGGTAAGGAGGCACTGGCTGAGGCCACAATGTTCGTCCACCCACGAGAGGATGCCCAGACCGCCTTGACGGTGGATGCTTCTGAGGTTGCGGTTGGGGCAGTGTTAGAGCAGCTCGTTGAGGGTTGCTGGCGGCCACTTGCCTTATTCAGCAAGCATCTCAGTGGTCCTCAGCGTCGTTACAGCGCCTTCGACCGTGAGCTCCTTGCCCTGTATCTCGCCGTACGCCATTTCCGCTATTTTCTGGAGGGGAGACCATTCACTGCATTCATGGACCACAAGCCACTAACCTTCGCGTTCGCCAAGGTATCAGACCCGTGGTCTGCCCGGCAGCAGAGGCAGTTGGCGTATGTGTCCGAGTACACTACCTCCATCCGGTTCGTTGAGGGCAAATTTAACAGGGTGGCCGATGCCTTATCAATACCTGCAGTCCACACGGTTCTCCAAGTCGGTGAGGGGATCAACTATTCCGCCCTGGCAGCCGCTCAGCTTGTCGATGAGGAGATGGCCGCCTATCGTACGGCGGTTTCGGGCCTGCAGTTGGAGGACGTTGTCTGTGGCCCTGGGGGTACCACGCTGCTGTGTGATGTCTCCTCTGGAGTTCCGCGACCCATCGTCCCCATCATCTGGCGGCGCAGGGTGTTTGAGGTGCTCCATGCACTTGCACATCCCTCCATCAGGGCGACAGTAGCCCTGGTAGCCTCCCGCTTCATGTGGCACGGGCTGCGGAAGGAGGTTGGACATTGGGCGCGCACTTGCATCCCGTGCCAGACCGCCAAGGTACAACGACACGTGCACGCGCCATTGCAGGAGTTTCCCATTCCTCATAAACGTTTCGACCACATTCACGTGGACATCGTGGGGCCGCTGCCGTCGTCCCAGGGCATGACGTATCTATTCACCGTTGTGGACCGCTTCACGCGGTGGCCTGAAGCCATTCCGCTACCAAATTCTGCAACGACCACTTGTGCTCGAGCCTTGTTGGCGCACTGGATCGCCCGGTTCGGTGTTCCACTGGACATAACTTCCGACCGGGGGCATCAGTTCACGTCAGAGCTGTGGTCGGCCATGGCACGCCTCCTGGGTGTTCGTCTGCACCACACGACGGCGTACCACCCGCAGTCGAACGGCCTAGTGGAGCGGTTTCACCGGCAGTTTAAGGGTGCCATGAGGGCGCGGCTCACTGAGCCAGACTGGGTAGACGCTCTACCGTGGGTTTTGCTGGGGATACGCACCGCACCCAAGGAGGACTTGGCCTCCTCCTCCGCCGAGTTGGTGTATGGGTCTCCGTTAACGGTGCCCGGGGAGTTCATCCCGCCGGCACGTGGCCAGGTGGAGCAGCCTTCGGACGCTCTGCAACGTCTTCGGCCAATAGTGGGCAAGCTGGCGCCGGTGCCCACGTCTCGTCATGGGTACTTCCGTCCGCACGTTCCCTCTGCTCTGGAGGACTGCCAGTTTGTTTTTCTGCGCAGGGATGCACATCGGACACCTCTACAGCGGCCGTACGAAGGTCCCTTCCGGGTCTTGGAACATGGCTCGTCGACTTTCGTCCTGGACATGGGGGGTCGGCGTGAGACTGTTTCAGTTGCGCGGTTGAAGCCAGCACATATCGATATTGATCGGCCGGCGCTGGTAGCGCTGCCCCGAAAGCGAGGGCGGCCTCTGTCTAGGGTACCTCCTCCTCTGGCTACTTCGTCCCCCGCACTTGTTGACCAGGCGCATGTTCCGGGGCCGAGCGTTGTGTGCACCCGGGCTGGCCGCCGTGTACGCCCTCCTGTCCGTTTCGTACCTCGGGTACTTGGGGGGGGGGGTCCTGTGGCGGTCCCTGGGGGGTAGGCCACTCCTTGGATCATCCCCCTCGCCGATTGAGGGACAGGGGCGTTGGTCTGCCACGGGGTTTCCTGACGACTCACCAGGGGTAGAGATAAGGGTGTCGTGGTGTGTACTCGGACTGCTGGAATTAAAAAGCTTCTTTTGAATCCGCCTGGAGTCCGGTCTTTTCCTGACGTTGACCAGGCCACTACAATATAAAGACTTGTGACAAAACTAATTTCCGTAGGTTAGTTCTGATGTATCTACCCGAGCGAGGGAGTATTTCAACTCCATTCAAGCCAACCGGAAGTTTGCTTGCAGATAGGAGGTGACACACAAGGCGTCCTGGTGCCAACGCAACAACCTGCAGCTCAATGATCTTAAGACAGTTGAATTGATTGTAGACATTAGTAGAGCTCCCCTTCCCCTCACCACACTCACAATCAACAACACCGCCGTCACATATGTGGAGTATTTTAGATTATGTTAGAGCAGGGGTCGGCAACCTACGGCCCCCAGAAACACATCTGTGGACTTTCTGGGAACCATCATCTCCAAGGACCTTAAATGGGAGGCTACCATCGACTCCACAGTCAAAAAGGCACAACAGATGATGTACTACCTGCGGCAGCTGAGAAAGCACAATCTGCCAAAGGCAATGATCGTCCAATTCTATACGGCCATCGTAGAGTCTGTCCTCACCGTCTCCATCATGGTCTGGTTTGGCTCACCCACTAAGTACGAAATCCGGAGGCTGCAGCGAATCGTCCGATCAGCTGGGAAGTTTATTGGCGGCAACCTTCCCTCCATTGATGAACTGTACACTGCAAGGGCCAGGAAGCAAGCGGGTATGATCATCTCTGACCCTTCTCACCCCGGCCACAAACTCTTTGAATCACTTCCCTCTGGAAGGCGACCACGGACTGTCAAAGCTGTCACAGCCAGATATAAAATCAACATTTTTCCACGAGTGGTAACTCTACTCAAAAAACAAAAATCTGTCGCCTCCTTTTGCTCTGGTAGTGGCCCGGAGAGGGCGTCGACCGTCACGACCGCACCCGCCCTCAACGCTGCCAGCAGCGACCCTGAACACCAGAGATGCGTAGACGAGATCTGGCAACCTCACTCGTGAGCCTAACCACCTCCATTACTTCGGTCCTGGAGGTGGGAAGGGCGTCATGTGTTGGGCTGAGCCATTTTAATATCCAACCGTCGTGGTTCTGGCTCGAGCTCTTGCGTGGACTGGGCGTGATCTGGGCCAACTAATTACTGGGCCATCGTGGGGTTGGTGTACAAAGGATTTGGTGGTTGAAGTTCGCGAGCGACGGGGCTGCATCGTATAATTATTAAACGGAGTGTTTACACAAGCGTGGACCTCCGCAACACACTCTATAGAATAAGAAAACGATAGTACTTAAAACTCAACTGTAATTCCAAACTCACTTTCCACTTTCACCACTTACGAATCATAACATATATTCATAACAAAAGGAATTGAGTATCGGAGCAAAGTGGTCCTTCTGCAGTTGTACAGGCCCCAAGTGAGCCCATACCTGGAGTATTGCGTGCAGTTTTCGTCTCTTATTTGAGGAAGGATATTCTTGCTATTGAGGAAGTGCATTGTATTTTCACGAGGTTAATTCCCGTGATGGCATATGCTGAAAGAAAGGAGCGGCAGGGCTTTTGAACTATCGAATTTAGAAGGGCGAGAGGGGAAGTCAGTGAAACATAAAAGATTATCAAGGGTTTGGACACGCTGGAGGCAGTAAACAAGTTCCCGATGTTGGGGGAGTCTAACACCAGGGGCCGCAGTTTAAGAATATGGGATAAGGCATTTAGAACGGAGACGATGAAACACGTTTTCACCCAGAGAGTTGTATCTGTGGAATTATCAGCCTCGGAAAGCGATGGTGGCCGGTTCTCTATATACTTCCAAGAGAGAGCTTGATAGGGCTCTTAAAGCTTGCGGAGTCGGGGGATATGGGGAGAAGGCAAGAACGGGTGCGGGGGTACTGATTGTGGAT
>NW_022630104.1:455000-457500 GCF_010909765.2 Amblyraja radiata
GTGTACCGCGTGCACCGCGCTAAACAAAAAAAGGTTCGTTTTTTCGTGCTTTGAAATAAAACAGATACACAATACGTAAATACAACCGTATCAATAGACAATAGGCAGTACGTGTAGTAGTAGACCATTCGGCCCTTCGAGCCAGCACCGCCATTTAATGTGATCATGGCTGATCATCCACAATCCACATCTCCGTTCCTGCCTTCTCCCCATGTCCCCTGACTCCGCTATTTTTAAGAGCCCTATCTAGCTCTCTCTTGAAAGCATCCAGAGAACCTGCCTCCACCGCCCTCTGAGGCAGAGAATTCCACAGACTCACCGCTCTCTGTGAGAAAAAGTGTCACCTCGTCTCCTTTCTAAATGGCTTACACCATATTTTTAAACGGTGGACCTGGTTCTGGGCTCCTCCAACATCGGGAACATGTTTCCTGCCTCTAGCGTGTACAAGCCCTTAACAATCTTAGATCTTTCAATGAGATACCCTTTCACCCTTCTAAACCCCAGAGTGTACAAGCCCAGCTGCTCCATGCTCTCAGCATTGACAGTCCCGCCATCCCGGGAATTAACTTTGTAAACCTACGCTGCACCCCCTCAATTGCAAGAATGTCCTTCCCCAAATTAGGGGACCAAAACTGCACACAATACTCCTGGTGTGGTCTCACTATGACTCTATATAACTGCAGAAATAACTCTTTGCTTCTATATTCGATTCCTCTTGTTAGAAAGTCCAACATTCCATTCGCTTTCTTCACTGCCTGAATGTACCTACATGCTTACGTTCGTAGACTGATGTACAAGGACACCCCCCCCCCCGATCCCCTTGTACTACCCCTTTTTCCCAAATTGACGGCATTTAGATAGTAATCTGCCTTCCTGTTTTTGTTACCAAAGTGGATAACCTGACATTTATCCATATAACCATGTAACAATTACAGCCCGGAAACAGGCCATCTCGGCCCTTGTAGTCCGTGCAGAACACATACTCTCACCTAGTCCCATCTACCTGCACTCAGACCATAACCCTCCATTCCTTCCCCGTCCATATACGAATCAAATATATTTTTAAATGATAACATCGAAACTGCCTCCACCACTTCCACTGGAAGCTCATTCCACACAGCTACCACTCTCTGAGTAAAGAAGTTCCCCCTCATTTTACCCCTAAACGTATGTCCCTTAATTGTCAAATCATGTCCTCTTGTTTGAATCTTCCTTTCTTTCAATGGAAAAAACTTATCCACGTCAACTCTGTATACCCCTCTCATAATTTTAAAGACCTCTGTCGTCCCCCCTTAATCTTCTGCGCTCCAAAGAATAAAGACCTAACTTGTTTAACCTTTCGCTTTAACTTAGGTTCTGAAATTCAGGAAGCATTCTAATAAATTTTCTCTGTACTCTCTCTATGTTGTTGACATCTATATGACTAAATCTCTGTTCTTGACCGCTTTTGGCCGACAGTGCTGCAATTTCTGAGAGAACGCCGCCACCTACGGCCGTTATTTTTGGCCACCTCTCTCAGAACCCCCCTCCGCCGCATGTGTGCCGAGGGTTTTTCTCGTCGATGAAAAATGACAGAAAAATTCCCCATTCTCTCTGCTGCCCCCGCTGGCGGCAGGGGGAGGGAGGGACTATAAAATCCGGAAGTGTCGTGGCTCAGTCACTCTCTGCGACCCACGAAGCAAAAGGGTCACGGCTCTCTGAGCTGCGGCTCTCCTCCACGGTGAGTCCCCTCCATGTCCCTTTTTCAGCCAATTGATATGTATTTTGTTTACCGTGGTCTGAAGTTACTTGGCATTTTAGTATTTGCAGTAAAGAGTTTGTAAATTTGTCTTTATTGTCTTTTAAACGAATATTTATAGAAAATGCATTTGTTGTAAAGATTTTGTAAATTTGTCTAATTGTATTTGAAATGAATGTTTATAGAAAATGAAATGCATTTGTTGTAAAGAGTTTGCAAATTTGTTTCTATTGTGTTTAAAATGGGTGAACCCGTTTTCAGATGGTTAAGCATGAATAAACGTTTTTATTTGATCAGAACTGTGTTTAAGTTTAAAATTGGCGCTCATTTTGTGATTTTGGATGGATTGCAAGATGGCGTCGATTACGTCATTTCCGGTTATCGGCAAGCCGGCGTCGATGACATCATTTCCGGTCAGCGGTAAGATGGCGTCTGTGGGGTCATTTCCGGTTATCGATGAGATGGCGCCGATGCCGTCATTTCCGGTCGGAGGCAAGACGGCGCAGACTGCAGAAGACACACAGAGTGTCGGCGCTGCTGAATAATTCCACAGAGCTGGCTGCTTTCTCTATGTTAAGTGTGTGTTTGTTAGACGTAATTTAAAAGCAGCATTGTGTTTGAGCCACACTCTACAGCAGGCTTTGAATATTCGTTTTACACACTGTATATTCAACATGTTCTGAAGTTACTTGGCATTTTAGTATTGTGTGTGTGTGTGTGTGTGTGTGTGTGTGTGTATGTGTGTGTGTGTGTGTGTGTGTG